>NC_056728.1:237726144-237731144 GCF_019279795.1 Protopterus annectens | reverse complement strand
TTCTAAAACACCCAGTGTTAGACCTAGTTGAAATGTAAAATAATGCAGGCTTGCCTTATTACAGGTATTCCTGCTATTTTCAGTGGGCCAGTAATGCCATTTAACAGGAAGATGGCTAGGCTGCCGCACAAAGCAAGTAAAAGCAGTAACTGCCTTTATCTCAACATATGCAAAACAAGTAACTATCATGCAGTTTTAAATTTGAATGCTTGTTAATTACTTCTGCATATTTCTTCAAAATAGTACTGTCTGAATGCAGACAACAGAATTATCTTAACAAAAAGGAATTTTAAATATCCCGTATTATTTTAAATGTTGTGTGTTAATGCATTGTACATACAAAAGAGCCAATAAAGATGTTTTATAGTAATCTAGTTTAAATGAGCAGATGTTTTTTGTTTTATCTAGAAACTAAAGAAACAATAACAAAAGGCTATAGGTCTCTAAGACTGAAGATTCCTTAATGTTTAGTTTTCTATTAATAGACCACTCTCTAGCACAGGAGTGTCCAACCCGCGGCCCGCGGGCCGGATGCGGCCCTCAGAGCTCTTCCATGCGGCCCGCGACCCTTAAATTTAAATTTAATTGAAATTTAACTTTTTTTCCATGTGTTTACACGTCCGCGTACTTCTGCTGTTCTGCGCATGCGCCAACTTTCTTTTTTCCACATTTTTTTCATACCAGCGTCTTTCCGCTGGTATGCGCATGCGCGAAAACACCGTTCGGTCGTTTTTTTTCATTTGCGGTGAAGGAAGGAGTGAGATCGCGGTGAAGAAAGTGGATTTATTATTACAAAAAGACTACTACAACATCTATTCTACAGCAGTAAAAGGTAAGCTAAGCTATATAATTATAGTTGACTGAAGGATGCTTAATATTGGACCTAGAGATAATGATTAAAATGCTGACATAATTTAAGCTTTTGCTTTTGAATCGTATCCATTGCTTATTGAAAAACTGGCTTGGTTATTTTTGCTATGGGAAAACTAGTAACTAAAATAAGATGTCATTTTATTTCTAAAAAATGAAATAATAAGATTATGGGCTTTCAGAAGAGAGTGACTTGATGTGTAAAAATATTTAAGGCTGGTTTTAGTCTTTTCATAATGGAAGAGTTTTCGAATATTAATGTCAGTGCTATGATTTGCTTCTGCCTGTTTTAATTAAGTTGTATAACAGAATAATTGGGTTCAATGATTCTAAGAGACTTAAGCTAGTTTAGATCGGATTAAGTATTCTTTTAACTGTTTTCATATTCCTTGTGTACTTTCTCATTCATCTCTGTATTTAATATGTATCCTCAATGTTTGTCTTAAAAAACAGCCACAAGCACTTCGTGAATACATTATTATGTATGTCTTATTACTATTTATTACTGGAAGGTTGTCCTTATTTACCATCACAGGCTAGCAGGCTGTAGTTTTTGTCTCCAGTTAGCAAAATTACTTGAGTCTGCTACCACTGAATGCATATTTAATGTATATATTTATATTTATTTGGCTAAATCAAGACTATCCCATAGCTGATTATTTTCTGGCCACATCTAGAGCTGTGGCATTACTACTGTTCCAGGAAGAAGGCTGTGGGGAAATGCTTGTTTCCAAGGCTTTTGCCTTGGATAAGGAGCAGAGGGAGACGCTGCAGTTCACTGAGAGAGTGGTAATAAAGGGGTGTATGATGCTATTCCAAGGATTTAACACTGCAAGTGGACTGTGTCCAGTCTAGTCTGGATGTGGATGTTGGAGGCCCAGTGAATATTTGTTTATTTTCATGGGGCCATTTTTTTTATTGAATCCAGAGTTGTGTGTAGTTTTATCGTTGTTAGGTATCAGTGGTGCGACTCAACAGACCACCCCTCTGATGCCACCTTATTCCTTTCTTCTCAAATGGTTGGCAGTGGTGGGATTCAGTACTCATCTGTGCCATCTGGTTTTAACATTATTAGTTAATAGTGATGGAAGTTAAACCATATTGCTGCTGACAAGTAGGCTCTACTAGTTTTAACAGGACTGATTTAAAATTGAAGTGACTCAAGTGTTATGATGCAGTAAAGCATTTATACACCTCAAACTTTAGAGTAGATTCCCAACCCCATATTTTATAAAATTCAGACTGTGTAGTGGTTTTATGGTCTAATAGCGTAGTGGTCTTAACAAAATGTCTTGCGTAAGCTTGGTCAAACCAAAACTCAAATAATGCTCCCTCATACTACCACTAAGAAGGGCATGCACAAGAGCTTGCAAGTCAGACCTGATAGCATTACTTGTTGAGAGCAGTGAAATTAATTTTTTACTTGGATGCAGTGTGTTAGGAGCATACAGATTATGTTGCCAGCTTGTTGACAGAATATGATAATTTGCTGTAAAATATGCCTTATTTTAATAGTAATGTTTGCTGACCAAACTTCAAAAATTGAGTACCTCCTCTGCTTTTGAATTCTGACTAGTTGGCTCATTGGTTGGATTAGCATTTATGTTCTCTGCTCCTAATGCTGTTTCAGTTTTATAAAGATGTATGGTAGTCTTTGCAGCTTGCTAGACAATGTGTTTGCATATCTAATTACAGTATTTGACTTTGTATGTTTAACAGATGCAAAATACAGTGAATATAAAAAGTTTACACACCCCTGTTTAAAATGCCAGGTTTTTGTGATATAATTTCAAAACTTTCCCACTTTTAATGTGACCTATAACCTGTGCAATTCAATTGCAAAACAAATCTCTTGGGGGGGGGGGGAATATAAAAAAAACAAAACATTCAATAAGCTGGTTGCGTAAGTGTGCACACCCTTAAACTAGTACTTTGTTGAAGCACGTTTTGATTAAATTACATCATTCAGTCTTCTTGGGTAGGAGTCTATCAGCATGGCGCATCTTGACTTGGCAATATTTACCCACTCTTCCTTGTAAAAGTGCTCCAAATCTGTCAGATTGCGAAGGCATCTCTTGTACACAGCCCTCTTCAGGTCACCCCACAGATTTTTTATTGGATTTAGGTCTGGACTCTTGCTGGGCCATTCCAAAACTTTAATTTTCTTCTGGTGAAGCCATTATTTTGTTTTTTGGATATATGCTTGGGGTTATTGTCACGTTGAAAGGTGAAATTCCTCTTTATCTTCAGCTTTCTAGCAGATGCCTGAAGGTTTTGGGCCAAAAGTGACTGGTATTTGGAACTGTTCATAATTCTCTCCACCTTGAGTAAAGCCCCAGTTCCAGCTGAAGAAAAGCAACCTCAAAGCATGATACTGCCACCACCGTGGGGATGGTGTTCTTTTGGTGATATGAAGTGTTTTTATGCCAAACGTACCTTTTTGGAATTGTGGCCAAAAAGTTCAACCTTGGCCTCATCAGACCATAACACATTTTCCCACATGCTCTTGGGAGACTTTGTTGTTTTTGCAAATTTTTTCTGTGTAAGAAAAGGCTTCATCTTGCAACCCAACCCAATAGGCCAGACATGGCGAATACGGGACATTGTTGTCACATGTAGTACACAACCAGTACTTACGAGGAATTCCTGCAGCTCCTTCAGTGTTGCTGTAGGTCTCTTGACAGCCTCCCTGACCAGCTTTTCATCAACTTTGGAGGGATGTCCAGTTCTTTGCAATGTCATTGTTGTCCCATATTTTCTCCACTTTATGATGATCTTCACTGTGTTCCATGGTATATCCAATGATATGGAAATTTTTTGTACCCCTCTCCTGACTGATGCTTTTCAACAATGAGATACCTTTGTAGCAGCTGTCCAGCTTCATTGGGGTTGCTATGTAGGTTAGTCATGATGGGGAGGCATACAAGAGAAATGGTAGTAAACAGGTTGATGCAAGTTTTTTCTAATGCTGTCAGGTAATGTTTACTTCTAAAAAACCTGTATATGTATTTTTCAAAGCGCATGCATTAACTCATGAGCGGAATAAAATGTCTGCATCTACAGAAGACTTTTAATAAACCAGTTTTGGATGTTTTGCAGTGCTTGATTTGCTGCATAGTTTTGTTCACTTTTAAATGAAAATTATTTTGGTTCATGCTTGTACTTAAGTTGGTTGTTTGGCTGCTAGCGCTAGGCTAGATTTTCATCATTTTGCAACTCGTACCAAGCTGGAAACACAGGCCATTGTAAATGCACAGCACATCTGATTATTTTATTGAATTGCCCTATGAGCTTTGTGTGAAGGAAGTAGTTGTTATGCTCTGCTTTGTGAACTTTGAGGGAGCAGAAAGTTTTTTGCTTGATAGATTATTCCTTTTCTTAACAGCTACATCTCTGGCTTAATGTCATTCAGTCATTTTTATTTGATGGCCTCTACTAACATATTCAACAAACCAGTTTTGTGAACTGCAATATATTGAACTTAGGGTTGCCACCTTTTCAAATGGCCAAAGTGGGACATTTTTGGTACAAACATCAGATTTTACAGGGCGACACATACCCGTGAGCAGTACAAAGGATAAAACAACTTTTTTGCCTAAAATAAAAGCTTATTCTTGTAGCATTTTAGTTGCTTATTCTATTTCTTATAACATTAGATATTTTTAGATACAGAATAACTGTTTTATGCAACTATTACATAAAATATAGGAAAGAATTTTGTCCTAAAATCTCAGGACATTTACCATTTTTTGTCAGGACACAACTGCCCAAAGAGGGACTGTCCCTCGCAAAGTGGGACAGGTGGTAACCCTAATTGAACTATGCTGACTCATTTGTAAAATTACTTGGTAATTATACAGTCTGAATAATTCATTACAATATTTCAGTTTGTTATACTGTTCCATTGGTTATTCCTCAGTGCTGTCTATACTAGGCAAAATGACTCAAAAGAAAGGGGTGTTTAAATCTGTAGTCTAGTGAACGTCCATCAAACTAATATGAAACAGAGGTCAATATGTTATATTGATTGTGGCCTTTTCCAGTAGGTATCTGTCTGCATGTCTGTCTGTTAACTGACTATGTAAGCTAGTCTGTTTTAATCTCAATGCATTCGTGCTTGAAGTGTTTGA
>NC_056728.1:237701144-237721144 GCF_019279795.1 Protopterus annectens | reverse complement strand
GGTTCCTGTTTTTGTGAAACAATGTTGGAACATTAATGAGGTCAGTTTATATCACAATGAGACATCTACAGTATATACGGACAATAGAAAGGTTATAATTACTGGGTATGGGGTCTCTCTGTGGTTAAAATGTGAATGATGCATCTGTCATGCACCCAGGTGAAACAGTAAATATTTTGGCTTTGTGAGACTAATATGTATTAGCATGAAGGAAATTGGACTACATTATCCTGGTTACTGTTTGTTTAAAACAAAGCTGAAATGCATTATAATAGCCATTATTTTTTTTCTGTTGCAATCAGGCATCTGTGATGTGCACAGTAAAAGAAAAGTGGCTATAGTGCATGCATATGGAGTTGTCAGTAGATGTCAGTGACTGACACTACCATCATGGTCTCAAGTATACAGTCATTGTTTTGGCTTTACTGCAATAATGTGTAATTATGTGAAGCAAAATAGAATAATTTACTTTGGCTGCTTATGTGAAAAAGTCGACATATGTTATTGTGGCAATTTAATTATAATTATAAATCTTAGATGTGCACAATGAACAAGATAATTGCTTGGTATGAGGTCAATCTGAGAATGACAGCAAATGATCCTGCTGTAATTTGCTCAAGTTAAACAGCCATTATACTGGCTTAGCAGGACTAGTGTGTATTTGTGATTTCTATGAAAGTTGTAATTCTTTACTGAGGATGCTGTGTGGGTGAAAGGAATTTCAAATATATTTCTGGGTCCTTTATTTTTATCACAGTCAAGTATCTGAGGGGTACACAGTTCATAAAGAGAGTATCATTGTTTGGCTCTGGTGGATTGCCTCAGAAAATGACTACCTAGGCCATTAATCTGTTTTTCAGGGCTAGTGTGCATTTGTGTGACACAAAATGGAATTTTATACAGTGACTGCTTTTCTAAAAACAATCATATGTCTAAAGTGTATCGTTGTCAGTATATTGCTCTGACAAAAATTTTACACTGAATGCCCTTCCTGATAGAACCGTCTCCATTTATCTGGGCTTGGGACTGGCACGAAGAAATACACTAGCTTGTGCATCCCCCAGTGGCTGGGTTATGCATGGTTTGCTCTGAGGGTGTTGATGAAGAAGTATAGAGAAGGTCAGAAGGATTTGGATTGTGTCTTTGTAGACTTACCAAAAGCATATGACAGGGTGCCTAGAGAGGAGTTGTTGTATTGTTTGAGGAAGTTGGGAGTGGCAGAGAAGTATGTATGAGTGGTACAGGATATGTCCGAGGGCTGTGTGACAGTAGTGAGGTCTGTGGTAGGAGTGACAGATGCGTTCAAGGTGGAGGTAGGATTACATCAAGGATCAGCTTTGAGCCCTTTCTTATTTGCAATGGTGATGGACAGGTTGCCAGACAAGATCAGTCAGGAGTCCCCATGGACTATGATGTTTGCAGATGACATTGTGATTTATAGTGAGAGTAGGGAACATGTAGAGGAGAGCCTGCAGAGGTGAAGATATGCTTTAGAAAGGAGAACTAAGACAGAATATATGTGTATGAATGAGAGGGAGGACAGAGGAATACTAAGGATGCATGGAGTAGAGTTGGCAAAGGTGGATAAGTTTAAATACTTGGGATCAACAGTTCAGAGTAATGGTGATTGTGGAAGAGAGGTGAAGAAGAGAGTGCAGGCAGGATGGAGTGGGTGATGACGAGTGTCAAGAGTGATTTATGACAGATGGGTACCAGTAAGAGTGAAAGGGAAGGTTTACAAGATGGTAATGAGACCAGCTATGTTATATAGGTTGGAGATGATGGCATTGATGAAAGTACAGGAGTTAGAACTAGAGGTGCCAGATTTAAAGATGTTAAGATTTGCATTGGGCATGACAAGGATGGACAGGATTAGAAATGAGTATACTAGAGGGTCAGCTCAGGTTGTACAGTTTGAAGACAAAGCCAGAGAGATGAGATTGCATTGTTTTGATCATGTGCTGTGGAGGGATTCTGGGTATATCAGGAAAAGGATGCTAAGGATGCAGTTGCCAGGGAAGAAGAAAAGAGGAAGGTCTAAGATAAGGTTTTTAGATGTGGTGAGAGAGGACATGCAGGTGATTGGTGTGACAGAGCAAGATGCAGATGGCAGGAAGAAATGGAAACAGATTATCCACTGGGGTTACCCCTAACAGGAGCAGCTAAATGATATGTCTAAAGTGTGCATAGTGAATACACTGACTGAAATATATGGGGACAGGGGCTTTCTATCAATGAAAATGACTGTGTGTCTGGGTGTGTGATGAACCTTATACAAAATAAGTTGTCCATAATTTCTTTCACTTTATGATACAGTCAGATATCAGCATTGTGCCCTGTAAGTGGCTGTTTTCGGTGGTCTACACAATATAAGTGTAATAGAAACTTAGTAAAACAAACAAATGACTGACGGCAACCACGAACTGATAACGAAGGTTTAATAAAACAAATAAAACCACAACAGTGGAAAACAGTAAGTCCTTTAAGCGCTTTTCATTTGTTCTAAGAACAAACTTCTTCAGAAGTAATGAACACAAACAGCTGCAGTCAATTTAAACCAGAAAGTGTGGGAAAAATTGTGTTTGCATAACTTATTAAAGAGCAATACACAAAAATAATCATTCTACCCAAATTTAAAAATATTGTTGTTGTATGCTTGTTGACATGAATAGCACACAGAAGTTTCTCTTATAATAAAGAAGAAAAACCTTAAAAACATAAAACCATGTATTATAAACATTAAATATGAACATTTATGTTGTCATGTTTGAAGTTGGAATACTTCAGGATTACCTGAGAAGACTTTTCAGCTTAAGTAAACATGAAATTGAACATGCTTCATTTAAACCAGGGTGATAAAATGAATTTAACCTAATCTGCCACAAAAGTTCTAATTCTTCCAATTTAAAGGAGGCTGGACCCCCCCCCCCGTATGTCAGGAATTGTTACTAATGTCAATAAACTTGAATTTATGAGATGGATTAAAATGTACATGCTTTGCAAGGGCGTTTTCCAACTTATTGTGAGAGATGGCATATTGATGTTCACATATCCTATCTCTAAGTCTACGTTCTGTTTTGCCCACGTAGAATGCAAAACAGTCAATGCACCTAGCTAGGTACACTAAAAATTTACTGTTACAATTGAATCTGGATTTCAGTTTGTAAGTGTTACCATTAATAGTGAAATGGTTGGTACAATCAATAAATTTACAAAAATTGCAACTCTCACATTTGGACATCCCTGACAGTCTAGGTGTCATTGGGTTATGACTCTCCAGTGCATTCTTCAAGTTCCTACCTTTTTTGAATACTACGTGTGGTTTGTGACCCAAAAAGTCAAAGACAGTTTGATTAGTTCTAAGAAAGTCCCAATTCTTGTTAATTATGTTTACAATAGTTCTACTTTGACTATTAAATATGGTCACAAAACTGAACCTGAAGTCTTGTTCGTGAGAAATCAAAGAGCCTATGTCGGGAACAATGTGACTGTCCTCGACAAGACTGTTGTTCGAAAGCCCATGAGAACCACTCAAAATTGGTTTAAACCAATTTATATTTCTTTTGTGGGTAACCTCCTCAATTAATGTATCAATAAGTAATTCCGGATATCCATGATGTTGAAACATCTGTTTCAAAAGTTGACATTCATTATCAAAATCTGAATCTAAACTAGAAATACGGGATGCCCTCACTAACTGGCCCTTTACAACCGATCTTTTTTGGTGAAAAGGGTGACAGCTAGTGAAATGGAGAAAGGTGTTAGAATAACTAACCTTCCTATAAATTTGAGCTGTAAAAGTACAATCCACCCTGTTCTTGTTCAGTTGGATATCCAAATATGGTATATGTTCAGTATGGAATGTGCATGTGAATTGTAGAAAACTGGTTGATGTATTAAATTTATCAACCAGCTCAGATGCACAAACTGCATCTCCTTTTAACAAAATAAAAATGTCATCCAAAAATCGGGTGTAGTAGATGATTGGAGCAGGTGTCGAACTAGCTGAAAAAACCTGATTGGATTCCCACTGGGCCATTACTAAATTTGCGACACTTGCTCCACAAGGTGACCCCATCGCTAAACCCACTTTCTGAAGCTAGAACTTGCCGTCAAAAATGAAATAATTGTTAGACAAAATAAGGTCCAGTAGTTCCATCACTAAAGAGATGTCACAACTTGGTGCTTTGTGTTTCTTCATGACCTTGGCCACCCACTCAACACTGATGTCATGGGAAATGCATGTGTACAGGTCCTTTACGTCGATGGTTAAAAAATTATACTCACTGTCGAAATCAATTTTGTTTATTTTTGACAGGAAGGACCAAGAGTCTTTACAAATTTGTGACTCCAAAACAACATATTTTTTCAGCATGGAGTCAACTAGTTTAGCACATGCATAGGTAGGGGACCCACGTCCATCGATGAGTGGTCTCATCGGGGGATTTTCCACATCCTTATGGATTTTAGGAATCCCAAATAGTGATGGATATTTGGGAAATGAACAACTGATGTAGTTGAAAACTACTTGATCAACCCGTCCTTCAATGAATAGTTCATACAAGCAAGATTTGATCAAACTGTATGCTTTATTTACTTCTGATCTCGAGCTGACTGAATAAGTATCAGAATCCAAAAGAGATGAAATACGTGATACATAATCAGAATTGTCAAAGATCACCAGTCCCCCTCCTTTGTCAGGTTTACAGACCCTGATGTTCTGAGATTGAATATATTTGAGGAAATCATCCTCAAGGGTATGTTCTTGGTTCCTAATAGATTTTTTATTTTTAGCTTTATTTCTTCTGACATTGCTGATTTTTTAGCAAAAGGGCAGACGTATCTCCCTTGGCATAACATGGATATTGCTAAAACTATCATAGAGCTGAAGTTATTCATTAGAAAATTAAACTTGGGGTTGTTTTTTATGAATGCCCCCAATACTAATGGCAACAGTGTCTTTCAGGTCTCTAGTACTTTTAATCCCCCTCTTCATCCTTTGTTGAAAGTGTTTGAACAGGTTAACGAGTTAGATTTTTGGAACCTTTTCAAAAATAAAAAATCTGTTAGGAACCAAGAACATACCCTTGAGGATGATTTCCTCAAATATATTCAATCTCAGAATATCAGGGTCTGTAAACCTGACAAAGGAGGGGGACTGGTGATCTTTGACAATTCTGATTATGTATCACGTATTTCATCTCTTTTGGATTCTGATACTTATTCAGTCAGCTCGAGATCAGAAGTAAATAAAGCATACAGTTTGATCAAATCTTGCTTGTATGAACTATTCATTGAAGGACGGGTTGATCAAGTAGTTTTCAACTACATCAGTTGTTCATTTCCCAAATATCCATCACTATTTGGGATTCCTAAAATCCATAAGGATGTGGAAAATCCCCCGATGAGACCACTCATCGATGGACGTGGGTCCCCTACCTATGCATGTGCTAAACTAGTTGACTCCATGCTGAAAAAATATGTTGTTTTGGAGTCACAAATTTGTAAAGACTCTTGGTCCTTCCTGTCGAAAATAAACGAAATTGATTTCGACAGTGAGTATAATTTTTTAACCATCGACGTAAAGGACCTGTACACATGCATTCCCCAAGACATCAGTGTTGAGTGGGTGGCCAAGGTCATGAAGAAACACAAAGCACCAAGTTGTGACATCTCTTTAGTGATGGAACTACTGGACCTTATTTTGTCTAACAATTATTTCATTTTTGACGGCAAGTTCTATCTTCAGAAAGTGGGTTTAGCGATGGGGTCACCTTGTGGAGCAAGTGTCGCAAATTTAGTAATGGCCCAATGGGAATCCAATCAGGTTTTTTCAGCTAGTTCGACACCTGCTCCAATCATCTACTACACCCGCTTTTTGGATGACATTTTTATTTTGTTAAAAGGAGATGCAGTTTGTGCATCTGAGCTGGTTGATAAATTTAATACATCAACCAGTTTTCTACAATTCACATGCACATTCCATACTGAACATATACCATATTTGGATATCCAGTTGAACAAGAACAGGGTGGATTGTACTTTTACAGCTCAAATTTATAGGAATGTTAGTTATTCTAACACCTTTCTCCGTTTCACTAGCTGTCACCCTTTTCACCAAAAAAGATCGGTTGTAAAGGGCCAGTTAGTGAGGGCATCCCGTATTTCTAGTTTAGATTCAGATTTTGATAATGAATGTCAACTTTTGAAACAGATGTTTCAACATCGTGGATATCCGGAATTACTTATTGATACATTAATTGAGGAGGTTACCCACAAAAGAAATATAAATTGGTTTAAACCAATTTTGAGTGGTTCTCATGGGCTTTCAAACAACAGTCTTGTCGAGGACATTCACATTGTTCCTGACATAGGCTCTTTGATTTCTCACGAACAAGACTTCAGGTTCAGTTTTGTGACCACATTTAATAGTCAAAGTAGAACTATTGTAAACATAATTAACAAGAATTGGGACTTTCTTAGAACTAATCAAACTGTCTTTGACTTTTTGGGTCACAAACCACATGTAGTATTTAAAAAAGGTAGGAACTTGAAGAATGCACTGGAGAGTCATAACCCAATGACACCTAGACTGTCAGGGATGTCCAAATGTGAGAGTTGCAATTTTTGTAAATTTATTGATTGTACCAACCATTTCACTATTAATGGTAACACTTACAAACTGAAATCCAGATTCAATTGTAACAGTAAATTTTTAGTGTACCTAGCTAGGTGCATTGACTGTTTTGCATTCTACGTGGGCAAAACAGGACGTAGACTTAGCGATAGGATATATGAACATCAATATGCCATCTCTCACAATAAGTTGGAAAACGCCCTTGCAAAGCATGTACATTTTAATCCATCTCATAAATTCAAGTTTATTGTCATTAGTAACTTAATTCCTGACATATGGGGGGGGGGGGGTCCAGCCTCCTTTAAACTGGAAGAATTAGAACTTTTGTGGCAGATTAGGTTAAATTCATTTTATCACCCTGGTTTAAATGAAGCATGTTCAATTTCATGTTTACTTAAGCTGAAAAGTCTTCTCAGGTAATCCTGAAGTATTCCAACTTCAAACATGACAACATAAATGTTCTTATTTAATGTTTATAATACTTTTTTTTATGTTTTTAATGTTTTTTTTCTTTATTATAAGAGAAACTTCTGTGTGCTATTCATGTCAACAAGCATACAACTACAATATTTTTAAATTTGGGTAGAATGATTATTTTTGTGTATTGCTCTTTAATAAGTTATGCAAACGCAATTTTTCCCACACGTTCTGGTTTAAATTGACTGCAGCTGTTTGTGTTCATTACTTCTGAAGAAGTTTGTTCTTAGAACAAACGAAAAGCGCTTAAAGGACTTACTGTTTTCCACTGTTGTGGTTTTATTTGTTTTATTAAACCTTCGTTATCAGTTCGTGGTTGCCGTCAGTCATTTGTTTGTTTTACTTAGTTTGTTTGTGCCTGTAATAGAAACGTACTGGTCATGCATTCAGTAGCACCTTCATCTCACAGTGGTTGATTTTCTGGTTATGTTCTTGGCTGTATTTCCTCCCAAGTGTAGTCTGCATATCCTCCTTGTCTCCCTATGCTTTACCCACATGATCTTGTTTCCTGCAGCACCAAAAAGACATGCTGCAGGTGTACAGACATTCCTTTAGGAAAGGGTTTCATCTTTTGGTGCTGCAGGTGCTCTTTGACTGGTGCTGCTGTGTGACTATTTTAATATTCTTCATTTATAATTTGTATAGTTGTGATGTTTCTTGCCTTTTGAGGAGTACACAGATAGTGGCTATCTTTTGAGGTATGGGTTAGGAGTCATTCTAACTATATGACCACAATAACTTGAAGTATTAGGCTATGTCCATATGTGCTTTAATTTTCATCCCAATCTGATGCCATAGTGGAGCACAAAAGGTGGCTACCTTTTTGGAGGAGTAGAGATGCAGGCACTATTTCTAAATATGATTTATGTTTTCTCAAAAGTTCTTGTCTTCTTGGTTTACTGGCAAAATTATTTAGTCAGCTTTAAAAATTTAACTTTAGACAAAAGTTTTTCTTTGAAAGAAAGAAAAAGTGACTGAATTTCCTTTCTTTATTTCTTTGTTTCTTTCTCATAATATTTGTTTTCACCACAATTTGATCAAAAAGTCAGAAAAATCTCCAAAATGCACCCAAGAATCTGGAATACTATGGCTTCTGTAGGGCTATCTACAGTAGCTCCCAGATCCCCAGCTTTACTGATGTATTTTCTCCACAGTTATTACAGTGCAATCTTTCCCAGTTATAGAGTGCTGAAAGGATGGAGGAAAAAGCTCAAAGTGCAAAAACAAGAAATTTCTGGATGGTGTGGAAAGGGCGCTCATTGCGTGAAAAGCAGGGGAGAACTGGTGGAGTTACTGTGGGTGGACCAGTGTGCTTTGGTCATTGTCATGGAGTCCTCTGTCTAGGACTCCATTTCACCTAATGCTGGTAATGTTCACTGCAGTAGGACATTTGAGGTGTATAGAGTCAATACAGTGGCTAGAATGAAAAGGTTCAGAAATAAGGAGGAGACTAGTTTGCCATTATCTCTAGTTTTATTAACAGTATCTGTATAGGTTAGAGGCACAAAGTTAGTACTCTGAGTAGGATGGAAGCCATGTTGTGTGTGTGTGTGTGGGGGGGGGCAGGAGATGTCCTTACATTCACTGCTGCAGTATTCTTTAGTATTCCTAATATATGGGATTCCCTGTGAAAGCCCAATGTCTGGCCAGTATACCAAAGCCTACTGTTGTTTTAAGGTATGCCAAATGTCACATATATACTCCTCACATAGCATAGGACATAAAGGTGACATTCAAGCATACCATCCTCAGAACTTCTTTGCAGCCAGACTGAATACTTTTTTTTATCATAGGTCTGCTCACCTACATCCATTTTTTCCCAGTTTTAATGCATTTGTGTTCTCCATTGAATGTCTACATCTTGTTCTGAAGTCTGAGCCATTGCAGACAAGTATTGTTGGGGGTTTGTTTTTTCTTGGCTTTTTTGCTGCTGTTAGGGGTTAGTGTCATCCAGGAAGGGTAAACGGCAGTATGAGAGACAGATTCCCCATAAAGACTGCCATGATAAGTGTCTTGTTTGCCCAGGAGCTTCTCACAACCATACGTCCTGTTCGATTTGTCAGGCATTCATCCTGAAAACCCTTCATAGTCGGCTTTCTTCCCTTTCTTTGTAGCTTGAGAACCAGCACCTTAAGCTTCTCACTAAAGATACAATGGAAAGAACTTTCCACCCTGGGGGTCAGCTGTTAGGGAAGAAGAAGGTGAAAAAATTAAGACCAGAATCTTCTGCTGTTCAGCCTCTGCTGGGTATTTCTCCCAAGGTTGGTGAGAACCCAGAAGCTCACCTGGCTTTGTTGCCGGACTCCTCTGCCATGACCGGGTTGGAAGCCAGCGAGGATCCGGCTTGCAGCATGTTCAATGAGGCTTTTCAGTGATCCATTTTGGACGTTCAGGGGGGAACCACAGCTGATTATTTCCAAGGACCCTAGGGATGTTCCACAGATTCTAGTTAGGAAGGAAGTTCCTACTACAATTATTGAATGCCATCCAGGTCAAAGCCTTCTAAGTTTTATAGGGCAGGTGTTCTTTTAAAAAGAAACAAAAAACTAAGCATGTTTTTCTAGCTCCTAGGGATCTACACAGTAAGTGGCAGGTCTTTACTCAGGGTTTTTGTAATGCTTTAATGGCATTAAAACCTCCTTGGGGGGGTCCTGCTCCTGCTCCCCTTGGTCCTCTACTCCTCTTAAAAGGCACATGGAACAGGATTCTTCAGAGGGAGTCAGATTCTGATGAGGAATCCATGACTTATTCTACCCAAATTCCTTTTCCTTTGGATTATGGGTCAGAGGAGGAGGAAACTAATAGTCCTGATACTCGTTTTGAAGAAATCTTCTTTGGGGGCACAATCTCGAGGATGATAGGATTTTTTAAATGGGACTGTACTCAGGTTTCTGAAATCCATAATAGGTATTATGAGTTGCTACAGTTGAAATCTCTGAGACCTTCTCCTTTTCCTTCTGTTTTGGCTGCCTTGTTGGATGCTTTTTCCAATGCCTCTAAAGCTACTGTTTCTCTGCCACCTGCTCCCAAGAAGCCTGGTAGGTTTTATAGGGTGCCTGAGGATTGTAATTTTTGTACAAATGTCCTACTGCTAACCCCTCTGTGGTGTCTGTAGCCTCTGACAAGCCCTCTCAATTGCTTGCTTTGCCCAAGTTACTGCCTTCTCATAAAAACAGCGGAACCATGGAAAGGCTAGGTAAGAAGGTTTATACCTCAGCTACTCTGGCCTTTAGGGCTATTAATTATCAGATCCATATGTCCAGGTATGTGTTGGCTCTCCCTTCACAGGTTTGTAGTTTATTTCTGATATCTCTGACTCTGAGGGTAAAACTTCTGCTCTTTCTTTGTTAGGGATTTCCTCTCAGGTAATTCATCATTCTATCAAGTATAGTTATGATGCAGCAGATGCCTTGTCTGAGGCTGCTGCTTTTGGTTCAGTGAAGAGGAGGTTATTCTTGGCTTAGGCTTCAGCCTTTACCTGATAATATTAAGGTTACATTGATAGATGCTCCACTGGATAATAATCTTTTGTTTGGGGAATCAGCTGCTGGTTTGTTTAAGTCCCTTCAAGATAAGGAGTAGGCCTTACAGGAGCTTAAACAAGTGTTTGTTTCTCCTGTACCTAAATTTCAGAGAAAGTATCCCAATAAGCCAGTCTTTGGTCGCAGGCAGCCTCGCCCTTCTACTAAAGGTAAAAAGAGTGGCAAGCGGGCTTCTCCTGCTAAGACCACTCAGACTTCAGGGATTTGAAGCCTACCTTTCCTGAAAAACCAGGTGCTGTATGACTATCCATCCCTTCCCAGCAACATTCCTCTTCCTCTTTGTCTTTCTCTTCCTGTTTGGCTTCAGATTACTCAGGATTCTTGGATTCTATCCCTTATTTGCCAGGGGTACTTTATGGTGTGGAAATCCCATCCCCCTTTCATAGGCATTCCTCAGCCTCCTTGAGAACAACTCCCTTTTTTCCCAGAGGCTCTTTGAGATCTTTTGAATCCTGGTACTATTCAGCAGATGCCCGTGTCCCAAAGGGGGAAGGGTTTTTACTCAAGAATGTTTCTAGTACCCAGAAAAGAGGGTACCTGGAGACCAGTTCTAGACATCTCTCATCTAAACACTTTTCTGAAGGTGTCCTCCTTCTGCATGTTGTCCCTTCAGACCCTATTTCCTCTATTGCTCCCCCATGCCTATATGGTGTCTCTGGATATCAAGGATGCTTATCTCCATATTCTGATCCATAATCTTTTCACGAAGTTTTCGCATTTTTCTGTTGCTTTCCGGAATTTCCAGTTCTCTGCTTTGCCCTTTGCCTTTCTACTGCCCCAAAGGTATTGAACAAATGCTTTGCTCCTGTGATTGTTTTTTGCAGGCTTCAAGGGATCCAAATATTTCCTTACTTGGGCTGGTTTGGCTTATTATTCTATTAAGGCCCACTAATCAGCTATCAACATTTGTCTGCCTTTATCTCCTCCTTTAGCTTCTAAATTTGAGGCTAAACAATTCCTTAAAGGCATCCTTTACATTCGACCTCCAAGGAAGCCTATTCCTCCTCCCTGGGATCTTAATTTTGTTTTGGAGAAGTTGACTCAGGCTCCCTTCGAGCCTGCTGATTCAGCTTCTTTACAATATTGTTCTTGGAAGATAGTCCTTTTGTTAGCTCTTACTTTTGCCAGATGGGTGTCTGAGTTGCAAGCCCTTATGGCTTGTCCTCCTTTTTTGATATTACATAAGGACAGGATGTCCTTGCGTACTAATCCTTCTTTTATGCCTAAGGTGGTTAATGAGTTGTCACTTAGACTATTCATTTGCCTACTTTTTTCCCCTCTTCACAATCTGATAGTGAGAGGGTGCTGCGTATTTTGGACATGCATAGACAACTCAGATTTTTTTGTGATAAGACTAAGGCAATTAGAAAATCTGATGTTTGTTTCTTTTCATCCTAGATATTTAGGATTAGCTGTATCCAAGCAAACTATTTCTTCTTGGATTTCAAAGGCTATTTCTTTTTCTTACACTTTTCATGGCAAGAGCCTTCGTTCTTCTGCAAAGGCTCATTCTACAAGAGCTGTGGCTTCTTCTGGTGCTTTTTTCAAAGGGTTGGATACTAATTCTATTCTTGAAGCAGATACCTGGACTTCTTTTGCATACTTTTACCAAGCACTACAAGTTAGATGGTATTTCTACAGCTAGGGCTGGTTTTGCTAGCGCCATTCATCCTGGTTTCTTGGAGGGCTCTACTGCTCTTTCGAAGTTTCTTCCTAGTACAGTGTGTAAAATCTTACCATAACAGTAGATGTTGTTGCCTTCACTGCTGCAGTATTCACTCCTTCCCTCCTTCTCCCTAGACTTTTTCCTTCCTGTATGTACAGGTTGCCCCTTGGGTTTCCTTAGACTGATGTTCCTACTGGGACAATCAGTTCTGATGATGGTAATGCCTGAAAGTCACCTTTCTGCCCTATGCTATGCTAAGAGTGTACAGGTGACATTCGGCATGCATTAAGTCAACAGTAGGTTTTGGTATACTGGCCAGATATCTGGCTTCCGTGACAGAGAATCCCATATGTAAGGAATATTAAAGAATATTGCAGCAGTGAAGGCAAGGACATCATCTGTTATGGTAAGATTTTATACAACTGTACTTTCTTCCTACAGGAGATAGTTTAGCAATTGTTTTTGAATACATTTTCAAGTATTTTGGAGAGGGGGTATAAGACTGCTAGAGGTCTAAAGTTAGTAGTGTCTGTTGAATTTCCTCATTTGTGCAATGGGATAATGTGTGATTCTTTCCAGAGAGAGAGAGAGAATGTGGGATTCCTGGACTAACTTATTTATAAGGATTGAGACAGGCCGAGCAATGCTATCAGCTGCTATTTTAAGGTATTCACTTGGAAGGTTATCAGCTAAAGCAGAGCTTGGTCTGAGTTTAAGAGTAGTTTTATATAGGACGTGAGTAGAGGTTTGAAGGTGAAAGTGGATCTGGTTTTACATGGCTGCTGGGCACGGTTAGGATTAGATGATGGGGAATCCCTGGTTAGAGATGCTATACTATCTATGAAGTAAGAGTTAAATTGTATTGCAGTTTTGAGAGATGAGTTATTGGGAGAAGAGTTAGAGTTGCATTTTTAGCCAGGATGCAAGATTTCTTTAAAGGCTGTCCAGAAGTTTTTTAGGGTTGTGTTTACTATTATTCTGAAACTTATTATGGCAAAGTTTTTATCTTCATTAATTTGTTTTTTTAGTACACTTGTGAAGCATTCTGATGTTTTCAAGATATTGTGGTGTTTTATATTTTTGTCCCTCTTTCCGTGCTTTTTCTCTATCCTCCATTAGCATTTTAATCTTTGTGGAGAGCCAAACTGCATTATTGGTTTTTAGTCTCTTCCTTGGGGGATGTACAAGGCTATTTAGGATGTCCAGGAAATTGAATTAATTTAAAACATCATCGGGGGGGGGTAGGAAATTCCACTAAACAGATGATAGGTCAGTGATGAACATTTCTGGGTTAAACTTGGAGACTTTGAGTGTTATTTTATAAATATGTTGTTTAATTGGATCATTGAGTTGTCTGGTTGTATAGACTGGGAGATTAAAAAGAAGACGAGTGTAGCAGACTTCCACCCTCAGGTGAAATAGCCAATACAAATCAATTAGCTAAGAGGTAAAAAGTCAAACAGTTTTTGCAGAAACCTGTTAGCCAGGAAGACTAAGTAACTCGAATACACAGTGTAATTTGTTGGTCAGGAGACTTCTTATAGACCTGCTCTAGCTGTAGTCCCTTGTTACAAAGGCACTTCCATTGACACATCTTTCTGTATCTGTTTCCTTACATACTATATAGCACTTCTAATGGTGTTTGGCAGAAGAAGTGGGATGTTATAAGCATTTCATTTTTATTGGGCAGACATTCACACACACACACACACACACACACACACACACACACACACACACACACACACACACACACACACACACACACACACAAGGTATACAGGCACAGTATATTACACAGAGATTTTAACTCCCACTATTTATTTTTTAAATATACAGAGTAATATTCTTGTAAGTACTCCATTTTGCACTCTTAAATTGGCATATGTATGATGATTGCAGGGGTAAAACAAAGGCCAGTGGTTGGTGCATTTCCTACATATAGTTCTGGTTAGAATTTTGTATAATGTAGAGGTATGCTTTTAATTTATGGTTTATCACAGCCTGAATGTCTATCATGTTTATTTTTCTACAGTAACCAAAATTGTTGGATTCTCTACAGTTATATCCTTCAGGTCATGGGATAACATATTTCCCCAGAACAGATGCTTTTACATCGCTTGCCCCGTGAGCTAAACATGTTTTGTAGAACTACTTCTAGATAAACTGCTGTACTGCAACAAGCAAAGTGTAAAAATGTTTTAGCACATAAACTGCAAAATGGGACAAGTTTTCATGTAGACAGATGCTTTTTGTACAGAATGGTCCTCTCTAACCAGAAGAAATTATGAGAAAATGAAATAGTCAGGAACTCCATTGGATCGAATCTAAAGCCAGACATGAAAGATGCAGGATTTAAATACATTTTTTCTTCTGTAGCAGTTGAACAAATGTTTTACATTTTTCAACACAGAAAAAATAGGGAATAAGTAGATTTGTTTCAGTGTTTGTCCTCTTATTTCACCAGGAGATAGCAGTTATAACTCTCACTAAACGTTACTGAACTCAGTTCATAAAGCTACAGGAGGAAACTAGAAAATCACTTTCTGAGGTCATACATCATTTATGGATTCTCTGTGATATTTGCATTGGGTTTTATGCTACTCAGAACCATTATGAACTCAGTAAGTTAAACTGCACATTACCAAAAAACTTTCATCAAAATTAGATCAGTACACAAAACTTATTGGATTCTTAATTTAAAGCTTTATTAATTTAGTTTGCTGAAGAAAATACATTTTGTGCTACTTCAATAACAATCCATGATGCGTCTGAAGGATCCAGTTCGGGAAGTTGCGGCACCCCAGTCGGTGTACCTTCTGTACTCGCCGGGCCTCAGGAAGTACTGTCTTCCCCTGTAGTTAGGTTGTTCATAGAAAAGCCAGTAACCTTCAGACACATTGCAGGAGTGGATGTCCTGATAATGGAATCGATCATGGACAGATGGGCAGTCATCGGTGAATTCCATCATCTGGCCTCCAAATTCAGGCCTCTCATACACCCTCACTTGATGTGACCCCCTGTGCTGTGAAAAATAATAGTATTACTTATTATTGCTGCTCTAATTAATTAAAATTGATTTTTAATGTATGCTGAGATGTTAAAAGTATAGCTTAGGTACATACTTCTCAACCTCTTAGAGCAAGAAATCTGGACAAAGCCACAAATAATGAGGAGACAAAGGCCCAAAAATAGGGACACTCTTTAAATATTTTTCTTACAAACTTAGAAAGTTAATAGAATAACAGGTTTTGCATTAGCGTGACTTTTCTAAAGGATATGAAGTCTGAAATTCAAATGTCTGCCATTATTTTCTGACTTCAGTCCTCAATGATTTGCCAGAAAACTTCAACTTTATGAGAAATGGACCAAAAATATGAGTCAAAACTCTGGACATTCTGTGAAAATCTAGACAGTTGAGAGCTAGCTTAGGTATATGCATAAACAGATACACACAAACACCCACAGACACATATATAATGTAAATCTAGTTACCTAGTAGTTCATGCTGAAATCTGATTTTTTTTTTCCAAAATAATTTATATCCATACTGTAATAAAACTTCACCCTGAAGGATACAACCACACCACAGTTGTTAATACAGAATTTGGATTTCTATTTGTAGTTCTGGAGAAATAGATTTAGAAACAGACTTGAACTGCAGAAAGTAGCTGTTAGGACAGAACTTGGAGGTATAGAATCTAGCGGGATGCTAATTCACATCGATTCTTAGGACTTTCTTTGTGGAATGAAGTGTTAACACAAATTATTTAGCAATGATGTATACCTGACTTGTTAAGGTGTATCCTTTCCTCACTATTGATATGTAATGAGAGTGGACCCGGGTATTGCAGAACCAGGGAGGCAGCTAGGGAGGAAGTAACAGGTCATGTGCTAGGATAGCATAGTTTCCCTCATATCAGGCAGGATTTGGCCACTCTGAATATTAGCAGGCACTGTGAGAGGCCAAGGCATGGGTCATGCACATTGCAGATTCCCTTCAGCCATTCATGTTGACTGAATGATGCAAGGTCCCAGCAACTGCCATATTTGAGGGGATGGTTTAGAGATCTCTTCCACTACTGGTGTTGGCTGAATGTTTTAGGAATCTGCCAAGTTCAAAGACCAATGATGTTTTGTGGCCTGATTGGTTCTCCCTTCCAAGTCCTTCACCTTTTCACACACCTGGATATTCAATGATTGGTAAACGATTAACATTTGATTCAGTGAATTGGCTTTGAATGACACTTGATCTAATTCATTGCAATTAATTTGACTGGCACTATAAATGCATTGAACTGTGACTATTGCTCTCCATGCAGATATGTTGTGTGATCATTGGGTAAGTAGGAACATAATTATTTTCACATTAAGGCAATAGTATCCACATGTAGGGAAAGTCATTGAATATTTGTTGAAACAAGCATAACAGCTTGATATACTCATCCCAGAATAAGGATAAATGTGTTTACCATATTAGTTTTGGAAGGTATAAGAAGAAGGTATATAATTTGCACACCTTCTGTATGCACCAAGAAATGTCAGGTGTATACCATTGATTATTATTTTGTTTTTAATCCTTCATTCACACAGGAAGTCAAAACATAGGGCAAGGTGGTGGGATATTAGGAGTGGTCTGATGAGTCTGCAGAGATGGTAAATAGTAAAGGCTACTAGGGCAGGGTAGAAAGGAGCCGATAAGCAACAACATAGAAGAATCTGCTTCCAGTTTTACAGAAGAAAGTTGAGAATGGAAAACTGAATAATAGTTTTTGAAAGAATATAAAGACCATGTTTGTACTTGAGAGTGGTACAGGGCTGAACTACTTAGCAGAAAGGAATGTAGACAATTTGTTAAAAACATTCTTTCTATGTACCTAAAGTACATAAGAGACTAACAAGCCCTCCCACCTGGGTAATCTCATACCATCAGGCACTGATTCTTTTCTGCATAATGCAGATGTACCTCTCGGCCTCTTAATACAAGAAGTCTGTAGAAATCCTTAAAATAAGGGGGCGGGGCAAAGGTGCAAACATAGGGATAACTTTTAAATATTGCTCTTACAAACTTAGAAAGTTGCTAGTTTAACAGATTTAATGATAGCATGCATTTTCTGAAGCATATAAAGTCTAAAACTCAAATCTGTGTCATAATTTAGTGACTTCAATCCTCAGTGGTTTGACAGAAAACCACAATTTTTTGAGGAAAAGATGAAAAATAAGAATAAGACGCAAACATCCCATATTTTTGGAAATCTGGACAGTTGAGAGGTGTAATTTCTTTTTGGATCACATTTTAAAGTAATATTTATGATTAGAAACATCATAGCTAACAGCACTCTTTTGGATCACATTTTAAAGTAATATTTATGATTAGAAACATCATAGCTAACAGTTGGCACTCATCCCCCGCCCCCCCCAAAAAAAGAAAATTAAAAAATATAATACAATAATAATAAAGTTTTGATACTGATTCCCCAGTTTTACATGTCTACAACAGATGTACACATAGCATCTAACACAAGTTAAGAATGAAAACACTGACCCCCAGTACCTACATGAAAGTCCTATTATAAAGTATATGTTATTATTGATAAATGTTTGTCTCCCACAGTTACTTCTTTTTTTTTTTTTTTTACAAATTCTGTTTGCATTATACCTCTCAACTGTACAGATATTCAATAGAATGTTCAGATTTTTCCCTCATATTTTTGTCCATTTTTCATAAAATTATGCTTCTTCTGGCAAATTAGTGGCAAATCATTAAAGATTAGAAAATAATGACAGACATTTGCGTTTCAGACTTCATACCCTTCAGAAAATTCATGCTAATGCAAAACTTGTTATTCTATCAACTTTCTTAAGTCTGTAAGAGCAATACTTAAAAATCATCCCTATTTTTGAGCCTTTGTCCCACTTTTATTGATGGCTTTGTCCAGATTTCTTGCTCTAAGAGGTTGAGAGGTATGTTTGCAATTGATTGTAACAGCAAATAGAATATCTTTCACCTTAGTTTATGTCTGTGAAAATCCATAGATAATTGGATGAAAGAATATTGGTTAGCTACAGATATACAATTCTTCTTATTTTTTTTAACATGAAAATCATTTTAAATAACAAGTAACAAGAAATTCTTCATACTTATGAATAGAGGTAAAGTACTTACTGCAGGAATCATGTGGCAGGACCTGACTGTGTCGTTAAAACCCATCCAGCGCTGGTAATCAGGGTATTCGCCCCTGCTCAGGAAGTACTGGTAGCCTGTGTAATTGGAACGCTCATAGATCATCCAGCAGCCACTGTCGACCCGGATGGAGTTACAGCGACTGAAGTAAGACTGCAGTTCGGCACAGTCACTGTAGCACTCATAGTGTCGACCCTGGAAGTTACGGTCCTCGTAGAAAGTAATCTGTGATTTTAGAGAAAAAGGATAAAGTGTTCATTGTGCTACTTATTTTTTTTTTTTTTAAGAAGTTTGTATGTCGACTGTAATTTTGACAAATGATCTGTAAATAGCTCATGCTTTCACAATCTTGGACATGCACCCACATGGATATACACACATGCATGCACACTGTATTCCACATCTCTTCTTCAATGCATCATCTATCTGTGGCCCTTTCAAGGCCAGCTCCTACTGCCCTCCTGAAAGTTTCATAGGTTCATGGGTTCATAGGGGTTTACTAGGCTAACAACCACAAGAGCCTTTTTAAGCCTAGCCATGCATCCCAAATCTCTGAGAAGTTCTGATAGCCTTGATAAGTGTAAACAGAGGCTTGATAGATGAAACATTTACAAGCTAGGCTCTGGGAGATGAACCATTTACAGGTTACCTATGTCCATTAGAGACATAGGTGCCAAACTAGTGATGAATTTCCTGTTCCCCATCCAATTGTCCAACCTGCACTTGAATTGGGACAGGGAGGAACTCTGCTTCACATGGATGGGCTAATCTATACCTGTCTCTCCACCAATTCCTATTTATATCACAGGCAAGGTTTAAGTCTTTAGAACGGGTAATTCTGGTGCTGTTTGTTTTGCAGATATGCAGGATGTCCATCAGAGTGGGGTCTGGCAATGCCCTGTATGTCAGGCATAGATCTCCCCTCAAAAGCCTGTAGGAGACAGAATACAGGGATAGGGCCTTGAGGTGGTCTGCACAGGACATATTACTTATGCCCTGTATTCATTTAGTGAGGAACCTCTGTGGGCATTCCAATTGTTGGATATGCCTGGTTAAGTACATACCAAAGGAGGCATTGTGTATTTGTTCAGAAACAAAGTTCCTTAAAGCAGGTAGAAACATCACGGAATTAAGAGGACTCCATATAACAGATGAAACAATGTAACAGTTGTTGTAGGTCATGCATGCAGTTTGGCAGGAGAGGCAGAATATGCAGAACATTTATTGCCTTCCAGTTCCATGCTGCCTCATTTGGTAAAGGTTACATGTGAAATTTCAGGAGGCACTGCCAGTATGATCTATTTGCTGAGGTTCCAGGAGTCAGTTATACTGTAGTAATGCCTATTAGATTTATCTATGCATATCACACCTGTTAGAACTTGACTGGTATAAATGTGGAGTGTGGTATTTTCCTAGTGTAATAACATAAAATAGATTATCAAGATCCTATTTATATCAAAGAGATGGGTGTTGCTGTTTGCAGTCCTGTTTCTT
>NC_056728.1:237668644-237696144 GCF_019279795.1 Protopterus annectens | reverse complement strand
ATACTGGTGCTAGTATCCCTTTAAGTGCAGCTACATTTGAAGGTCTTCTTTTGGTCTCACTGTCCCAGTAGGTTAATAGCTTTGAGTTTGAATCAATCTGCTTCCATGTAGTAGACTTTCATATTACATCCTGCCATTTGTGGTTCTGTCAGACACATCACTGTTGTACAGTCACATGGTACTCATGAGTGTCATTATAGCACAACCATTATGGAAACTGGCTGAAGGCCACCTCCACAGGGATAACATGTATGTCTTTGTTATTTTTAAAGCTGTGAATAACAAACACTCAGTGCTGTCATCACTTAGACACTTTAACTTGATGTTTACAGAATGGAACCTCTATTTCTTCCTTTTCTCTTTGTTATATTTTCCTTTTCCTGCCTGCTTCACATTTTGACGCCTTGCATTTTTAAGATGCATTTTTTTGCCCACTAATTTGTGCCCCATCGTACCTGTACGTATCTTGTGCCCCTTCCCAAAGGTCAAGTTTCCTATGCTCAGTCATCTGTTTGCCATTGGTTCATAAGGAAGTAAATGGACCCCTTGTTGTTACACACCCAACCAGAAGTAAGTTATAATGTATGGGACAATTCAGGTTTGATCTCACACTTGGAAAACACCAACTGTATTTGCCATATAATGCAACCACATTCTCCCAGGTTGAGCTCATGATGTGACCACTGTTGAAGTCCATATCTGCATACCACACTTTTAGCCAACTCTTAAACCCCTTTAAAGCTGTAATTGGCTACTTCAGCTAGCTGTGCCCAGGGGACACTGGTAAATATCACTCTGCTTTGTTTACATTAGATGCAGTCTCTCTTTGTTCCAGAGTATTCTTTCAAGAACTCTTGTTCTACTTCCTGTAGTAAGTAGCTCAAATACATTTTTCAACCACTGGTAAAAAGAAACACAACTGAAAAAATTCCATTCTGCAACCCATTGTAAAATAGACTCTCAATTGCAGAATGTTGTAATTAAGCAATAAGTCATTTAAAATTAAAAGTGTTGCCTGAAAGACAAGATACTACATTACCTTTCCCATTGTGTTGTGTATACCAGGAGAGCTGTAATGTGGTATGTCGTTCTGCTGAGGAGAAGTGAGACTCACTTGTTTTATACCACTTGTGAATGAATTCCAAATGTAAACTCCTCCATATGTACTATAGTGTTCAGTGTTTGTCAGCACTAATTTGTGCAGGGATTTGTTTGTCATTAAACCTGATGTGGATCACACTGTGTGTCATTGTTAGCTGGTATTGTTACAGTGGCTGAAAACTAAGCAAACAATGCTGTGGTCATTAAATGAATTCTATTCAACAAACAAAGAGCTGTAGAAAAGCAGGATGCTATCCTTATATAATATACTCTCCAGTCCTTTCTGGTATTGTTCATTTTGCATTCAGTGTCAGTAATATTGCAATACACTTTTTGCTTGACTATTCAAATTGGGAGTTTGGAAACTTCTTCACAAACACCACAACAATTTCACTGGTTAGAATCTGAAAGTAGTTTTATCATTAACTTAGGTCTAGAACAATTATATGTATGTCGACAGTTTATTGCCAAATGAAAAATGAGCCAGTATACAAAATGATCTACACGTGAACTTGCCCTTCACAGCAATTTTGATTTGCTAAGAACAAATGCTTTCATGCAGTTATCTAATTTTGTCATTCAATAATGTATAACTATAATTACATAAAATAATACATATAAAATTACAAGTGTATGTGTGTGTATAGGTATATGTATGTATATGTATGTATGTGTGTGTGTATATATATATATATATATATATATATATATATATATATATATAATGCATTTTACTGTGAATACTTTATCTGAAGCACAATGCAGTTCACAGATGTAAGTTTTAAGCTGGCTACAGCACCTCTTCACCTTCTTCCTTTCTTCCCTAATCCTCTGTCCTATCCCATGTAAAGTCAAAGGTTTTCAACTACATTTGCTCTATATTCTCAAATTTTCTTGACATCCAGCCAAACAATATTAATTAAAAAAGCTCCACACTCACATGTGTTCATGGAGGAGTTGCAAGGAGGTGGCTTACAAGATTATTTACTGATCCCTTAGTGCATTTCAAAATAAGTAAACTAAAGAACTTATCTCTTTAGTATAAATGCCATAAATTTAATTGTATATATATATATATATATATATATATATATATATATATATATACATATATATATATCTGTGTAGATACATATATTTGTGTGTGTGTGTGTGTGTGTGTGTATATGACACACACACGCACGCACACACACACACACACACACACACACACACACACACACACACACACACACACACACACACACACACACACATATCATAGGGTTGCACATTATAACATAATAACTCTTTGTCCTGCTACTAACCCACATAACTCTGAGGAGTTTCCTCCAAGGGTCTCGTTCAAAGGCCTTTCTTAAGATCATATAGATTGCATCTGCTAGAATCATTCTATATATGCTGCAGTATAACTGTAGACAGGATTAATGTTTGTGTATGAGACAGACTCCAGGGATCAGGAGTTATAGAGGTCATGCTAAGACAGTATAAGGACAAAGTTAGAAAGGGCCCATTAAGAGGCCACTAGGGTAATCCAGGCGATACAGGGACTGGAGTTAAAGCAGTACTCATTCAACAGTACTGCTCCTCAGGAACTGTCCCTGGCAGTATTACACCAGTACTCACTGTGAATCAGGAGAGATGGGGACATGATATGGGTCCATAAATTAATGGCACTTAGGTGCCAAGTGATGTAACAAAATGCATAGACAGAGCTGGAGATCATGCACTTCAACCTGGATCTGAGGAAATCGTTTTCAAATAAAAAGTGACGAACCCATACAACAACCTGCAGTTGTTGGTAGGCGGAACAGGTTACTTCTAACGAAATGCTTAGAGCTGTTATTTCGACAGACTACAGTCTACAATCAAGAATCTTGAAAACTGTGAAAGATACAGTTTCAAAAAAAAAAAAAAAAACAGATTCTTTGGGTTAGTGTATAACATATACAATAAAGGCCTTCAAAATAGTCACTTTCTCAAAGTTCTTAAACTTAATAAATCACCTACAACACAGAACTTAAATTCCTTTCAATTATAATAAATAATTATTTTAATTTGTGCTATATTTTCTGTAAATAAGCAGTTTCTTTCAAAACTGCAGAATATAGTACATGCATATAACACCTTCTGTCATAATGTACTTTATAGGTTCATAGGTAGGTACTTGGCTATTGGCCCTAGGGCCTATATAAGCCTAGCCAAAAAGGTACCCTGGCTTTCACCACCCAAGAAAATTATTTTCCTGTGCCCCTGTTGAGCAGAGCCACAGAGGTGATCCTGGGGGTGAATTTCCTATTTTCCATCCAATCATTAAGATTTTTCTTGAAGAGTGCTAATGAGGAGGTTTGTTTGATATAGATAGGTAGTTTGTTCCAGAGTATGGGAAGTCTCTGGGACAGGAAACTTTCCCTCCAGCATGTTCTGTTTATTGTAGTGATAAAGTTTAGGTCCCTAGAGCGTGTAGCTCAGAGGGATTGGGATTTCTTTAAGTGGAGCATGTCCAGCAGCTCTGGGTTTGACATAGCTTTGTATGTTAGGCAGAAATCGCCTCTGAGTGGGTGATATGCGATGGAGTAAAGCTGGAGTTTTTTGAGATGGTCTGCATGGGGCATCTGCTTGAAGCCAGTAATCCTCTTTGTGAGGTATTTCTGCAGCCTTTCCATTTGTTGTAGATGTCTTGGGAGGTACATACCAAAAGAGGTGTTGTACTCTATAATGGGTCTAATGAGTGATGAGTAGAGGGGAACAATGACCTCTTTTTTCCTGGATGAGAAACCTTTTGTGATGAGGTGTGCCCCGTAGAAAGATTTCCTGACTACTGTGGCGATGTGATTATCAAAGGAGAGACTACTGTCCACCTGTGTCCCAAGGTCTCTTATCACACTTTCGATGTTAAGTAGACTACCACCTATGTGGTAGCTCATGGGTACAGAGTTTTTACCTACGGGTATGACAATGCACTTTTTGGCATTGAGCTTGAGGCCATGGCTTTGACACCAGGCATCTGTCTCCATGAGGCCCTTTTGTAGGATGTCCACATCATTAGGAGAGTCATCTGTGAACTTCATTAGCCAAAGACCTTCTGTGTTAGCCTGTACTTCAGAAAAGTAGATACCAAACAGGAGAGGACCCAGGACTGAACTCTGTGGTACTCCACTTGGCACTGGTCTGAAGTCATCTACTTTTACAGTGTGGGTTCTGTCAGTGAGCCAGATGGCAACCCATCTTGTGACATAGGGATTTATACCTAGTTTAGTGAGTTATCTATAATTCCAGAGTGGAGAATGGTGTCAAAAATCTTGGTGAGATCTAGATAGGCTGTGTGAACCACCTTACCCTCGTCTACGACTTTGGTGACTGCTTCAAAGAAGTCTATGAGGTTTAGGAGACATGATCTGCCTTTTACACACCCGAACTGGGTGGAGTCCAGAGCTTGTAGATTACCAATGTCTTTGTGTATAAGATCCATGATGATACATTCCATGGCCTTGCAGACCAGGCTCGTTAGGCTAATGGGGCGGTAGTTCCCAGGGTCCGTGGTGGCTCCCCTTTTGTAGAGTGGGATAACCATCGCTGTGCACCATTCAAAGGGCACAAGGCCTGAGGTGAAGCTATGATTGAACATGGTGCTTAGGTGGGGTGCCAGTTCATTCTGCAGTTTGTTTAGAACGCAACCTGGGATGTTGTCAGGTCCCATGGATGCTGTGTTCTTGGCTTTGGAGAGAGTGTTTTTTACCTGTGCAGCCATTATTACAGAAAATTTGCATTCTTCTGGTATAGAGATGGGCCCTTTAGGGGGCAAGAGGGGGGTAAAGTTAGCACTGAACTTATCTGCTAGAATGTTGGCAATATCAGTTGGTTCTGTATAGTTAGTGCCGTTGTGCTGTAACTCAGAGCAGATCTGAGTGTTACCATTGAAATTCTTGACATAGCTATAAAATGCTTTGTGGTTGCCTTTAGAATCAGTGGCAATTTTGTTTTCGTAGCTAGCTTTGGAGGATTTTATAAGGGATCTCAGTTTCTTACTGAGGCTGACCAGGGAGTTCATCCAATCATGGGATTTTACTCTTTTTTGCAATAGTTTCTTTCTTCTGTTGTAGAGTTTGTTTATGGCAGGGGACCACCAGATTGGCTTCCTTCTTTGAAGGAGAGCATCTTGATTCTGTTAGGGATACCACGATCCATGCACTCATGTAAGTGCTTATAAAGTGCATTTGTGTAGGATTCAGCAGTCATACCTCTATTGTCCGTCTGCATGGGTGTTGTGAAGTTTACCACTTCTGTCTTAAGTAGCGTGAAGTTGGCTTTGGAGAAATTTTTTACGGTGGTTTCCCTAATGGGGGTGGGGGCAGGATGTGGATGTCTAAGCTGATTAACTTGTGGTCGGATCTGACCAATGAGGAATTGACCTCTGGTGTGGAACATCAGTCACCCATGTTGGTAATGACCAGGTCTGGGATATAGCTGCTGCTGGTGGGGGTGTGGATAAGTTGATCCAAGGCATTAGAATTTATGAATTCCAGAAAACATTGAGCAAAAGAGTTGGTACATGAGTAGTTTTCCCAGTTAATGGTGGGGTAGTTGAAATTGCCCATTATTAGAGTGTTGGGTTGTACCCTAATATTTTCCAGTGTATCAAGAAATGAGGAGTGGGAATCCTGGGGCATGGTGGGGGATTTGTAGCAATTTACAATTTGGATTGCGGTCTTGCCCACAATTAGTTGCACTTGGATAATCTTGGATGCATTATGCTGAGCAACTAGCCTGGAGGTGTGGATATCCTTAATGAATATGGACACGCCTCTGCCTTTAGTATTTCGGTCCAGGTTAGGTGGCCGAAACGTGTGGTATGAATTATAGCCTGGTAATGCAGTGGTGCTCTCTGTAGCCTTGAACCAGGTCTCTGTCACTGCACAGATGTTGATGTTCTCCATTTTAAGGAGTGCCTCAAGTGAATGCATTTTGAGGTTCAGACTTCTAGCATTGAGTAGCATTACCCACAGATTTTGCTTGCTTGTACCTGTTAAGGTGGTGAATTTGTCATTTGAACTTTGCCTAAAAAAGGCACTTTAGGGGTGGCAAGAGCCTTAGCCAGTATCCGGAATCCCAAGGGTGACAGGTACAGGCCATCTCTGGCAAAGCATCGTGGTCTGTCAATCATGTCATCCCAGGTAGACAGATACTGGATCCCCTTAGAATGACACCAGAAGCTTAGCCAATTGTTGAAGTCAATCATTTTGTCCTTGTACTGTGGTATCATTCTGGGTGATGGCAAGATGCTACTCAGGGCTAGGGTCATACCTGCCTGAGATACAAGATCGGAGAGCTCCTCCATGTCTCTTTTCATGTAGTCCAGGGAGGTACATCTCAGGTCATTCACACCAACATGGACAATGACAGAGTCATATTTGTACTTGTTGTGGAGTGACCTGAGTGCATGCATTATGTGGTGGATCCTGGCACCTGACAGGCAGCTGACAGTAACTTTCTCCTTGTTTAGCCTGGTGAGTGGAACATCAGTGTGCCTGACTATAGAGTCACCTATGACTACAGTGTTGGGGACGTTGTTATGCCTTATGAGCTGTGGTTGAGTGGCACACTGAGTTTGTGGGCTATGTGTCATTTGGGTTGTGTTGGGGGGGTGTAGGTTACTTGCGTTTCTGCTTTGGAGGTCTCTATTGCTTGAGCAGATTTTTATTGAGAGCCTCCACGAATGTAGGTTTGTGTTTCATGTTTCTATGTGTGTGTTTTGGTGTTGTAGGTTTTGAGGGACTATGTGATGAGTGTGGTGTGGTGCAAGTGTTTACCTTCTCCTCTTGACTGTCTAGTCCAGTCCTGGGTGAAGAAAGCATTGCTTCCGGTTTGACTATATAAGTGCATCTCTCACAGGTTGTAGTGTTGGGTGGTAGGAGGAGAGGGTTGTCTGTGTACATGAGGCAATTGCTGCATTGCCCCAAGTTGCCCAGATTAATCAGGTAGACAGGGGAAAACACCGGGAGCTGACCCTTACAAATGTCTGGATAGGTGCTTAGTAATTTGTAGCTTATCTAGTGCTTACAGCGAGTTCTGAACAAGTGCTGAGCTCAAAGAAACAGATTTTTGTGCTAAAACTAAAAAAACTGGCTAGTTCTAAGGGAAAAGTTGAAGAGCGCTGAGAATAGTTTAACCCTAGCTAAGCAGCAATGCATAAAGTGTATATTATTATGTTTTATTTATATATATATATATATATATATATATATATATATATATATATATATAAAACAGTAGCAAATGAGCAAACTGAGTTAAACAAATTAACTAATTAACCAGTAAAAAGCTAAAAAATGAGCCCCATTCCAGCAGTCTATGATCAGACAAGTTCTAACTGCACACTCCAGCCACTAGGGTGCAGGGGAACCTTTTTGAAAAAAGATGGTCGGTATTAGTGCTCAAATTATACAAACAAAGCTAGATTCAGCAGGTCTGAATGTAGTCTATTCTACAGCAAACAAGGCGTACCAATTTCAGAAAGTAACTGTTCAAATAAGCAGGCACAATAAGCCTTTAACCAGAAACTCCAGCTCAGAAGGGCAGAATCTACCCTCTGCTCCCACAAAAGTGCAGACCACACCTTCTTAATGTAAAATAACTGGCCCAAAGCCCAAGTGCTTAAACCAGAACTAATACACTTTTAGAATAACAGACACTAAACCTTCAATCAGCAACTCCCAACTTAGAAGGATGTAAGCTAACTGCCCTGCCACAACAGTGCAGACCACAAACCTTCTTAATGTAAAACAACTGGTCTGAAGCCCAAGTGCTTCAACCAAAGGCTTAGAATATAACAGTTACAATTTAATCAGGATACTAACAAGCAGTAATAAATGCAGCAGAATAAATGCAATTAAGTACTTTTAAGAACAAGCAGCAAAAGCAAAATAAAGTAATAAAGTAGGAAGGAACACAAATACAGTAAAAGCAAATGAATAAAGTGCAATTTTTTATATAACAAAAGAAGACAAGCAACCTGATTTAAACAAATTACCCAATTAACCAGTAAAAAACTCAAAACTAAGCCCTGTTACAGCAGTCTTCAATTAGACAAGTTCTAACTGCACACTCCTGCCACTAGGGTGCAGGGGAACCTTCTCCAAAAGAGATGGCCTGGATTAGTGCTCAAGTTATATAAACAAAAATAGATTCAGGATTCCTGAATCTAGTCTATGCTACAGCAACTAAGGTGCACCAATTTCAGAAAGAAACAGTTCAAATAAGCAGGCACAATAAGCCTTTAACCAGAAATTCCCAGCTCAGAAGGGCCGAATCTAGCCTCTCCTCCCACAAGAGTAAGTAAAAGTAATGTCTTATGGCTTTTCCCGGTTTAGGGTCACCACAGTGAAACTCCGGTCCGCTAATGATAGGCAGTGGATTTTTTTTCTTTTTTTACGGTGCCGAGTTGCCAGCCTGACTCCCAGCCTTCAAAGAAGGCACACCCATTCATGCATGCACCTACCTGCATGTCTTTAACATCACTCAGCTGCAAGGAGGACATGCAGACTCCACACAAAAGATGCTCTAGCTGAGAATTGAATGGGAGAACCTTTTGCTGTGAGGCGACAATGCTAACCGCTGCACCACCACGAGTGCAAACCACAAACCTTCTTAATGAAAAATAACTGGCCTGAAGCCCAAGTGCTTTAACCAGAACTAATACACTTTTGGAATAACAGACACTGAACTTTCAATCAGCAATTCCCAACTTAGAAGGATGTAAGCTACCTGTCCTGCCACAACAGTGTAGACCACAAACCTTCTTAATGTAAAACAACTGGTCTGCAGCCCAAGTGCTTAAACCAAAAGGCCTAGAGTAACAGTTACAATTTAATCAGGCTACTACCAAGCAATAATAAATGGAGCAGAATAAATACAATTGAGTACTTTAAAAAAGAGGCAAAAGCGAAACAAAGTGCAATTTTTTTTTTTTTTTTTTTTTAGTAAAGTGCAAGGAGAGAGGAAGAAGGAGCAGAAGAAAAATTCAAGGTTAAGAACCTAAGTGGGTTGGCCTTCTCAAATGTTCTCTCTGTATTAAGTAGAGCGAACACCAGACTGGGAGGGGTGTCCCAGATCAAATGTACAGTAGGGGCGGGCAACTGCAAAGCCACCAACTATAATACCACCACAAGAATAGGGTGGGGGGAACAGTTTCAGGACAGATGAGAAACAGAAAGCAATGCAGTTTCAGGACAGATGAGAAACACCTCATTCTGCCTGCAGGAGGCACTACAGAACTGCTGCGTTCTTATTAGTACAAATGACATTTCCCAAATGCAGTACTTAAGATCCAGATTCATTGAAACATTACACTCTGTATTGTTTATACTTTTCTAGCTGCTGTTGTACACTGCATCTGACAGTATCCATGAGATCCACTCTGGTATAACAATACACACTTATGTTCAGTTTATTATATTGCAGACATTCGTTAAGATGTACTCCACATGCTCTAGACATAGTATTTCATTAACTTTTGTTTGAAAATATTACTGTTGCTATCCTAGTACTTCCTTCATCACTATGTTCATCATGGAACAAGCAAGGTGTGCTCTAGTTCAACACTCACACTGATAAAACGAGCATGTTTCACAGATAAATAGAATTATGTGAGCAAAATAATGAAAATCAAACAAGGATATTTTTATCTTCAAGGGTGAGATTCATGGTTCCAAGTCTCTGGTTACGCAGTGATTATCTGCAAATGGTGCAGCTATTCCTATATGTAAGTATACTGAATGCAGGCTATTTGCGATGACTACTGCACTGTGAAAGATAGTGCAATGTATTGCCTACTTTGTAAAACTGCTTAAAATTGGTATCAGTTTAGTTATTTGGGAATTAATGCATTACAGTGTAAAGTTTCAATTGATCTCAGACAGTTTTGTAAGTTATCTATGAAAGTTGCAGTTAAGAAAAGTGATGCTTGCCACAGCTATTTAAAATCGATTTTTAAAAATATAAAGGTTTTTTTTTATTTTTTCTGCAGGGATGTCCTTATGTGGGCACTCTAAATGGTTCACTGAAAGGTGTAAAAGGGAAAGATAGGAAAGCTGAAAAAAACGAGGAAACAGAAAATGAGGGAAACAACGAAAAAAGACATTAAGAGACTTATGTTTCAGAAGGTGGGAGAAAATGGATTCTTTATTTGTGGTGGGGATGGACTCCTGTTTTTTTCAAATTTGTTTGTGTAAGAGGAAAGTTTGAGAAGGAAGCAAGTACATGGTGTAGGACAGAGGATTATAGAAGGAAGGAAGTTGTAGCCAGGCACACCCTGATCTGCAGGTCCTTAAATGTTTCCACTGCCTGATGACTGTGCAGTAGAAGACCATGGAGTAGTACTGCATAGTCTGCAATAGCTCAGTGGTTGGTGTTGACTGGGCAGTGAGTCTTGTACCTGCTTAGGAAGATCCTGCATGCACCGAACTTGCTTCTATACTGCACCCTCTCCCAAGTCCTGAAGCTTACATTCTTTGTGGCTTACCAGTCTGCACTGCATCAAGATACCTACAGGACCAGAGCCTCAGGATGTCTCTGGGTGGGCCAAGCTGAGGAAGAATGTTCCTTGACCTGGGAGGAATGTGGTTGGGCTGCTCCTGGGATCTCTGGATGTGTAGAAAAATGAACATAAATGGGAAAGAAAGGGGGAAAATACAAAGTAATGGATAATTAAAATAAGAAGAAAATGGAGATGGAGGGTAGATAGATACACAGGACAGAGACAATAAATTCACTCATTTAATGGTACATCAGTATATGCTTTATTAACAGTGCTTACTTAACATCCAATAAGCAGGTGAAAGGTAAGAAATGGTAATACATTTTAAAGTAAGAATATGTTCTTCAGTACGGTAGTGATAAATATCAAATAAGCAACTGTAAGGAATGCAATGGTAATACTCTTTAAATAGAAAAAAACATTCTGCAGTATGTTAGTGAAATGGATTGTTCTTTAATTGTGTATTGGTAGCACATTCTTTACACAGCTATATGTTATTACTGTTATCTGAATGACTGATTAAAAGATTATTTTCAGTTCATATTCAACAGAATGCTATATAATTCCACGGTGGTACAGCGGTAGCGTTGTTACCTCACAGCAAGAGGTTTCTCCCGTTCGATTCTCGGCTTGGCTTGGGAGTGCCTTCTGTGTGGAGTCTGCATGTCCTCCCTGCGGTTGGGTAGCGTTCGAAAGACATGTGTGTGTAAATGGGCATGCCTTCATTGAAGGTTGGGCGTCGAGCTGACACCTCGGCGTTTTGTAAAAAAATCTACTGCCAATCATTAGCGGACTGGAGTTCCACTGCGGCGACCCCTTACCAGGAAAAAGCCGAAAGACAAACAACAACATTCAACAGAATGCTATGCTTAATCATGCATATTTATTTCATAAGCATGATTAATGTTTTCATGCTCACTAGCATCATTTTCAAGTAGCCTTTCTATCCTTCTTTGTGCCTGTCTAAAATTATAATTTATCTCCTCTTCAGCTAGAGAAAGAAAAACAAAATGGAGCATGTTTTTTATTTCTCATATATGTGTATGCATTACTGTCAGATGTGGTTAAATTGAATAAACAGCACATTCCTGGGTACAAGCAATGGTTTCTGTTTATTCTGTGGCAGTTTTTTCTTACTTCATATTAATACTTTATAGGTTCATAGGTGCATAGGTGTTTACTAGGCTAATGACCACAAGGGACTTTTTAAGCCTAGCCATGCATCCCAAATCTCTGACAAGTTCTGACACCCTTGATAAGTGTAAGCAGGGGCTTGGGCAATGAAGCATTTGCAAGCAGGGGCCTGAGAGTTGAACCATTTATAGGTTGCCTGTGTCCATTAGAGACATGAGTGCCAAACCAGGGATTAATTTCCTGTTCCCCATCCAATTGTCCAAGTTACACTTGAATTGGGGTAGGGGTGAACTCTGCTTCACATGAATGGGGAGCCTGTTTCAGAGACGGGGTAGTCTCTGGGATACATACCTGACTCTCCAGCAGGTAATTATTGTGCTGCTTGTTTTGTGGATATGCAGGAGGTCCATCAGAGTGGAGTCTGTTAATGCCCTGTATGCCAGACATAGATCTCCCCTCAAAAGGGATAGGGCCGTGAGGTGGTCTGCATAGGACATTCTACTTATGTTCTGTATTATTTTAGTGAGGAACCTCTGTGGACGTTCCAGTTGTTGGATATGCCTGGTTAGGTACATACCAAAGGGGTCATTGTACTCAATGATAGGTCTAATGAATGCGGAATACAGTGGAGCAGTGACTTCCTTGGACTTAGATGCCATAGTTTTGTTTATAAATTGAACAATATAGAATGATTTTCTCATTACTGTAGACATGTGATGGTCAAAGGCTAGAGTACTGTTTACGTATGTCCCTAAGTCCCTAAATACTGGGTCAGCTCTAAGCGGTGTATTATCAATATGATAGTAACAAGGGATGGATGACTTCCCAAAGGATACTATTATGCATTTCTTGACATTTACTTTTAGTTCATGGCTCTGACACCAGTTGTTTTTCTGTGTCAGCCCTTCCTAGAGAATGTTTGTGTCAGTGTGAGATTCAATGAAAGCTCCTAATTTGCAATAATCTGCAAATTTAGTCAGCCAAAGACCATTTACATTACCTTGACTTCAGAGACGTAAATGCCAAAAAGGAGCAGTCCAAAGACCAATCCATGAGGGACCCCACTTGTCACTGGCCTCTTTGTAGAGGTGGACTCTCCAATTCTAACTTTCTGGGTCCTATCTGTGAGCCAGTTGGCGATCCACCAGGTGACATGCAGGTTTGTACCTAACCTCTTGAGTTTGTCAACAATCCCCGAGTGGGGTACTGTGTCAAATGCCTTGGCCAGATCAAGATAGGAAGTGTGAACCCCTTTGCCCTCATCCATTGCTTTGGTGACCTTCGCCAGGTTGAGTAGGTATGACCTGCCTTTGATGATACCAAACTGGGTTGAGTCCACTGTCTGGAGGTTTACTATATCACTACTGATCATTTCCATGATAATTCTTTCTTGGCTTTACATATAAGACTAGTGAGACTTATGGATCTGTAGTTTCCAGGGTCTGTAGATGGCCCACCTTTGTGCTGAGGGATAACAGTTGCTGTTCTCCATTCATGAGGCACAAAGCCTGCTTGGAGGCTACAGTTAAATAGCAATTCCAGAAGGCCTGATAGGTTGTATTTCATGCTATTTAGAAGGCATTTTAGGATAGTGTCTGGGCCGATTGATGCAGTGTTTTTCACCTTAGAGAGAGCATTAAGAAGCTGTTCCATAGTGATAGCAAGCTGATTTTATCGGCCAGTAGGTTTGCTATATTTTTTGAATCAGTATAGGTGGCTCCATTTACAATGAGCTCTGCACACAATTGAGTATTGCCTTTGAGGTTGCAGACATAGCTAAAGAATGCCTTGTGGTTTTCCATGGCCTGGAAGGCTAATTTACCTCAAATTTGGCTTTCATAGACTTTATTTGTCCTCTGAGTTGTTTGTTTAGTTTGATGTGCGCGCTTTTATCCTGCTGGGTGCTGCACCTCCTATTTTTTGCCATGATTTTTTTCCTCCTGTTATACAGATGCTTGATTTTGTGATTCCACCAGGGTGGCTTGTTTTTTGAGTTAGTTCTGTACTTCTTCCTGGTGAGTATAGCTGCCTGTATGCAGCTATTAACATGCTTGCACATGGTTTCAGTGAAGAGTTCGGTATAGGCAGCAGTGTTATGAGTTTATTGCGGCTTGAAATTTTGCCAGGTTATCAATTATAGCACCGAGTTAGCCTTAGAGAAGTTCCTGAATATTTCAGGTTTAGCTGGGGGTCCAGGTCTTATTTTTACTTTAAAGGAGACCATTTTGTGGCTGGTGTATTGACTATCTCGTCCAGGTAGTTTGTGTTTACAAAATCCAGGAATCTCTGTGCCTGACCTTTTGATGTCATACAGGAATCCCAGTTAATAGTGGGGTATTAAAGTCACCCATGAATATAGTACCTGGTTGGATGGAGAATGTTTCCAATAAGTTTAAATACAAGGTATGGATTTCCTGGGTCATAGTGGGGGACCTATAGCTTGCAAGGAACTAGTATTGGATTTTGCCTGTAGTGATTTTAACATGGAGCAGCTCAAGTGCGTTGTCCTGTTTGACCAGCCTTGAAGTATATTTATTTTTAATGTAGATGAAGGCCCCTCCACTTTTAGTCCATGTCTGTGTAGTAGCTGGTATAAATATGTGGAAGGCATTATAACCTCGCATTGTCAGTGTGCTCTTCACAGCTTTAAACCATGTCTCAGTGACCACACAGACATTAGCATTCTCTAGGGTGAACAGAGCTTCTAGGGAGTGGAGTTTTTTTGTTTAGACTCCTAGCACTGAGCACACCGAGCAGTAATATCTTTAGATTTTCTTGGTTTTGATTTGCTATGTCGGAAAGTTTGACATTGCCTAAAAAAGGCACAATGGGGGAAGACAATATTTTAGCTAATATTCGAAAGCCTAGAGGGGATAGCTGCAGACCATCCCTGGCAAAGCAGCATGGACTGTTAACCATATCCTTCCATGCTGACATATATTGCACCTCCTTAGAATGACACCAGAAACTAAGCCAACTATTTATCTTTTGTTTGTATTGTGGCATCACCCTTGGAAAAGATAAAAAGCTGCTCAATGCTAGGCTCATACCAGCCCGAGACACATATTCCAAGAACTCCATGATGTGTCTCTTCATATAGTCTAGGGAGGCATGTCTCAGGTCATTTACTCCCACATGGACTATGGTTAAGTCTTACTGGTACTTGTGGTCCAATGACCTGAGTGCATGTGTAATCTAGCAGATCCTAGCCCCTGATAAGCAACTAACTGTGACTATCTCCTTACTCAGCCTGGTGAGAGGGATATCAGTGTGTCTCACTATGGAGTCTCCAATGACCAGAATGTTGGATTGTGTGGTGGCTTGCCTTATGGGCTTTGAAGTAGAGGCTCCATGAGATGTGGATGTAAGTGTAGATGTGGGCGTTATTTTGAAAAATTGCCTTTGTGGCTGCTTCGGGTATTTTTTATGTGTACTTCATCTAGGAGGTCTTTGGGATTTAGGAAGGTAACATTTGAGTGCCTCAGCATAAGGGGGTTTATATGTCTGCTTTGAATTGTGTGTGCTGGGTGCACCGTGTGTACTGCTGACAACCTTATTGACATTAGGAGCACTTTTATGTGAGAGCTTTGTCTCCAGTGACATTTTGTAAATATACCATATCACTTTGTTTGAGAAATATCTGGTTGTCAGAAAACATTAGGCAATTTCTACATTACCTCAGGATGCCCATATCCACCAACCTGATAACGGAGATAGTGGGAAAGTTCATATCCATGGCAACATACCCTTTTTATTGATTAAAATATAAAACAACTGAGCGGAACCACCATGCTGTGCTGAATTCACTGATAAAATAATAAAAACTATTAAAATGAGTAAGAATGGAATTAGCACTTTCAAACTTAAAACCCTTCCTCAGATTCAACATTAAGAAACAATGCTCACTGTTTTAAAAAATATATGTCGATGTTTCTGTAAAAAAAACTTTCAGAGGTTGCACCCCAATATCTCTAGGAATAACTGTAATAAGCTATTCACATGTCAGTGTGCAGTATCTTTAAGTACAGCAGGACCTGAGACTAAGGCCATGGGAAGCCCCAAAGTTACTACAGATTGAATTATTAATAAAACTTGTATTAGAGAGCAGTCTATTCTTATTTTATGATCAATATTTCTGACAACAGTGGGGTGTTGCCATGCACACGTCATGTGCCAATACATGTGCCAATCTGGTCTTGGCAAATTGGAAGGATGAGGTGATTTATAGCCATCATAATGTATGGAAAGACCATTTAGTCTTTTATAAGAGATTTGTGGACAATGTATTTGTCTTATGAGATGGTAGTTATGAGACCTTACTATTCTTTAAGCAATATCTTGAAGCAAGTGCTACATTCCTTAGGTTCACTTTGCACACCTCTATGGATGTAATAGATTTTTTTGAATGTCCAATTACATATGGAAAAGGATGGTGAAATGAGACTAGACTGCATATGAAGTCATGTTGGAGAAATAGTTTGCTTGCCAGAGACAGTATGCACCCCAAGTATATATTTCCTAATATAGTAAAATGGCAAATGTTATGCACCTTGAAACGTTGTACTTATAATTCAGTCTTTTCTGAAGAAATGGATAAGTTGCACTTTGGTCTTGAGATGCGCGGCCATAAGAAAACTGAATTGGGACTGATAAAACAGAGATCTCATGAGATGAGGAGTTCCATTGGACAACCTTGGTATCATTGTAGACATACCCCCTCCCAGTGTAGGGATGGGAAGAGAAATATCAATGAACATACTATTAAGAGTCACCTTGAAATACAATAGTAAGATCAATGATTTGTGCAATATTATTAGAGTGAACTGGAAGATATTGTTGACCAATGATTTATTGGTGATACACTGCAGTTTAGTTTCAGAAATAATAAGAATTTGAAACGTTTGTTATGTAAAGAAAAGTACATTAAGAATATGTCTTCGTTAAAACTACTAAGATTGGTACCTTCACATGCAAGTAGTGTAAGGCATGTGGATATATTAATATGGAGAATTATTTTCTTCATCCCACTATGAATAAACTATTTACACCAGAATTGTTTGTGAATTGTCGCACTAAAAATGTGATTTACCTGGCTGATTGTGTACAATGTTCCTGCTTTTATGTGTGAAAAATGAATAGGATGCTAAAAGAGCGGATCCTACAACATCTTAGTAATATCAAGTTTCGATTAAAGACTAACCCAATTGCACAACATGTAAATAGTAATGCTGGGCATACTTTTGTTTTCATTGTATTACAAATCCAATGAATGGAACCAAGTGGAGGTGATATGACTAACTTAACGGAGCTATCCGAGATGAAATGGATAGCAGATTTACAAGCAGATCACATGCCAGGGTTGCATGGAGTTTTCCCTTAAAACTAGCCCTCAAAGGGCATAAACTTTTAAAGAGATGATTTGATTTGATTGGTTGTTATATTTTTTAAAACAGTGAGCATTTTTCTTAAGGGTCTCTATTATATCCTCGAACGCTTAAAAAAGCAAACGCTGATTGATCAAACTTATTTTCGCAAAACTGCAAAATATCGAAGCAGCAGAAACTCAAATTTTTTCCTAGGGAAAGAATTCGGTTGTCCGTTTCTGTTGCTTTGGTATTTTCAGTGTTATGGTGGAAAGTTACTGGTCGGATTCAGGTAAGTGTGCGATTGTGTGGATATGAGTGTTAGGGTGATTTAGGTGAGTTAGGGTTAGGGCTTGGGTTAGGTGTGTGTGCGATTGAGTGGACATGAGGGTTAGGGTGGATTTAAGTGAGTTAGGGTTAGGGAGCGGGTGAGGTGAGTGTGCAAAAGTGACGGACCTTAGGGTTAGGGTTTGGGTTAAGGTAAGTGGGTAGTTAGTGGTGTGTGCATAGTTTAGTGTAGGGTTAGGTATCAGATTTTAGGTGTATGTGTGTGGATTTCTGTTTGTTCGGTGTGCTTGTGTTGTGTGTATGTGTTTTGGATCAGCAATTCTTTTCCCTGGGAAAAAAATCGCTGATCTGACAGCTCGAGATTGTAAGCTTTCGCTTAAATTAGGTTGATCAATCAGCGTTCGCTTTTTTAAGCGTTCGATTATATAATATAGACCCTTTCTTAATGTTGAATCTGAGGAAGGGCTTTAAGCCTGAAAGCACTAATTCCATTCTTACCCATTTTAATAAAGTTTTTATTATTTTATCAGTGTATGCAGCACAGCATGGTGGTTCCAGTCAGTTGTTTTATATTTTGTTCAGATGTTTCTGCTGGTTTAGACCTTTAGCACTCCTGGGTTTGGTTGTTTGGATCTGACTTTTTATTGATTAGACAACTAGAGTGAGAATATAAAGCAATGTCAGTAGTATTTGGTTTGGAAATCTGGAGACAGTGCTTGCTTGTCACTACAAATTACTTGCCCTGTGTGCAACTAGGTACTGGTGAAATTTCAATTCTGCTTTTACAGGAAAAATGTCACTGAATGTGCCTGTGTCTGTACAGAGCACTGCCAAACACTTGAGGGAAAACTAATAAGCAGACTCTGAAAATTTAAGGATGAAGTATTTAGGCAGATATTCTGAAGTTAGAAACAAATCAAGCAGTACTTAGTGAAAACAAAGAATTAGCTTGTTAAGAATGATGAAAAGAGGGGGGTTGCATGAATGACTACTGCATGGCTATTACTAATGCTGGTCTCCTGACAGCTTTACTCTGTTGGGATACAATACTCCTTTGCTTCTTCTCTCAAATGAAGCAAAACATTAGCACCAATCCCAAGATGAGAAACAGGCCACAGCCTGCTTGGTGATCCCCAGTTTTGTCCCAGATAATGCAAGGATCTGTAGGCTTGTCGTAGCATTTTCCTGGTAGATGCCCTGAATAGCAATCAGACCCATCAGGAACGTCAAGCATAGACACTCACTGCCGAACCAGAAACAGTCATGAATCAATGCACTCTGCTCCTTCTCTCACCAGGAGCAGAATGTAAGTGCAAATGCCAAGCTATTACCTATAAAGCAGCTATTAGGCTTTCTGGTGATCAGCAGTCTCCAGGAATAATGCCCCATGCTCCTTTTAAAGGTAAGATGGAAAAATGGGTTAATATCCTAAGCACTGCAGAGTGCACTAAGTGGTTAGATATGAAAGAAGGGGTAACTTAAGATTTAGCTGTCTAAGTGGGGAGCCAATAATTTTAAAAGAACAAGATAGATTGAAAGGGGATGGGTACATTGTATTCTGATTCTATGGAAAACAGTGGGATGGCTGATAAATTAAAATAGCTGAAGGGGAGTGATTTCACAAAATGATAATTTTATGCTTACTCACAACAGTCAAAGAAAGGCAGAGAGAAGGAGATATGTGGTCAGATTGACATAAGTACAGGCAACAAGAAATACAATACAACTGAGTTTAAGAACACAGCAGCACTAGGGAAAGGGTGGGGAAAAATTCTGTGTAAATTGTGATGCCCGTGCCCTGGCCCAGCAATCAAGGAGCCTCAATACTCACCACTAACACCAATGAGGGGCGTCTCATATAGGAGGAAAGGATAATAAATACACACAGTAAAGTGCAATTTCCCTTAAGAGCACACACAGATCACAGTCAGTCCAGGGCTGGTCACACCCTTGCTCTCCAGGTCCCCAATAAGACTCCCCACTGGCACAGCTATAGGGTCCAGATCTCAGCCTAGTGGGAAAGCTAAAACCTCCAGCACCCTCTCTATCCAACCAGTGCTTCGTGTCCCTACCCATGTAGCTGACACACACACACATACACGCACACACACACACACACACACACACACACACACACACACACACACACACACACACTTTGAGAAGAGTTTATACAACCACACAGACACTCCTGGACAAGGCTGGCACAGGTTCTCCAGCTGTGTCCCTTTTTCTCAGACTATACAGTTGTGCCAGCTGCCACCACCCACTAATATTTATTAGCTACTTAAAGACCCTTAAAAGGGTGTCCAATTATTACTGTGCAACATTATTATCCAATTGGTAGTATAGCCCAGGGCTAAAGCTATTAGAGTGGCTTTGTACAATTTTACCAAAGGCATGCAAGTACTCTAAAGAGCTTAAATTATCTCTACAAAAACAGCCACAGTTGAAAGGGTTTAAAATATTTAATAAATAGTCATAACACAAAGACAATACTTTTTACTAGACAGTGCTAGTCAAGAGTTCAGGGATCACAGAGAAATACTTAAAATAATTCAGTAGTACAGTTCTGATATCACAGAAAAACACTTAGTCTAATATTTCTAGTTTTTAGCTATTTCTAAGAGAAAAGCACAAGTATAAAATAAACTTACATATAGAGCAAGACAGTGCTGGTGAGTTGGATGGTCAAGACAAAAATGCTTAATGCTCTCTGATTCTTTCTCTTTTTAAAATCACATTCCTGGTTCAAATTATATCATTCTTCACACTTCCCTGAGTTCCCAGGCTAACAGAAACTACATTTACATTCTTCACCTCTTGGCAGAAACCAGTGCAATAAAGGACATTTATGCATGCAAATTATGGTAATTAACTCTGGACTTAAAACAATAGGCAGGATGCCTCACTCTAGACTTACTGACTGAGTTTTAACATCAAAGGGTCACAACATGCTTTACTTGGTCAGTAGAGTCCACTGTTGATATATATTTTTCCAGTTCCACATGTACCATTCTTTTTACCATTTAAGACAACAAGCCTGTGTTTTACATTAATGTTACAGGTGACAGAATTATCTACAAAATTATATCTGGCTAGGCTGGCAGCCTTCACCTATTTTCACCCAGTTTTCACATAAATCACAAGAGACATAGCTGTGGTATGTTTCCTAGTTTTAATATGCAATTAAAAGCAGAATACAAGTAAAACACAGTGTAAAGAAAACAATTCACAATATACAAAATAGAAGGCAATTTAATACAAAATACAAGAAAGCAAAAGCAAACCAACCTTTCCCTCACAGCAAGTTGTGTCAGAGTCTGCTTCAACTTTTCCATTAAAGCTTTGAAATGTTTTATTTTACCCCTTAAACAGAAGGTTTAGTTCCTAGCTCCTCCATCAGTTCACAGATAATTAACCTTAATTGACATGATCTAAATTATGTGTGACTCCTTAATTGGCTTGTTCTAATTTCTGTATGACTCAAAAGACACAGCTGTGGACTCTTTCCTAGATTTAATATGCAATTAAAAGTAGAATACAAGTGAAACACAGTGTAAAGAAAACAAATCACAATATACAAAATAGAAGGCAATAAAGTAATACAAAAATACAAGAACGCAAAATCAAACTAACCTTTCCCTCACAGCAAGTTTTGGCATACTCTGGGTGAGCTTTTCCATGGTAATAGGCCAAGCCTGAATTAATACATATGCATATTTACTATGTTAATAGGCCAAAACTGATTTAATATGTATGTGTGTGTGTGTGTGTGTGTGTGTGTGTGTGTGTGTGTGTGTGTGTGTGTGTGTATATATTTACTATGCTAATAGGCCAAGACATATTTAACATGTATGCATGTTAACTAAGACATATTTTAAACTATGTGAGTCAAATACCATATACGCTACTCCCTATGGCAATAAAACGCGATGCAACTTCCAACACTGGCAATAATAAAAAAAATTGTAGCAAGCAATCCTTGATCTTCAATAAAACTTTTATTGGCACATAACAAAGTGAGTGATTTCGCCAATAGGCTTCATCAGACTTATGTTACACAGCATCCCTTCAAACATTTAAAAAGCCCTCCAAGTGTCATGATTGGTTACAGAAGCTACATTTAAAATAGAATGTTATCTTAAAGTGCTAGATGCATATAAATACATACCCTCATGTTAAAAATTACAATACTCATGAAGGAAGAAACCAAGATAAATATATTATAAATGATGTCATGAATGTTTTCTGCAAACATTAAAAAATGTGCAAACAGATTAAATACATTACCATCTATTTGAAAAACATAACACTTAAAAGCCTGATTGATATACTATATAAAAAATGAGCATTGTATAGTAGCCACTAAGAATAGCTCACTTATTCCATACTTGATACAAGATTACTCTACATGAAACTAGATGGCAGGTCAAAGCAGTAACCTTTCAACTTGTTTTCACAGCTAGAGAGACTAACAAGACAGACAACTAAAACATCTAAATGATTTTTAACAAGCTCAATAACTGTATTGGATAGATGCGAATACATATTTACCTTACTATATCCTACTCTTAAATAAAAATATACTATCAGGGATAGGAATATTGTACAGAGCCTCATAAAAATTCCATTCAAAATATTTTTCTGTACAATTATAAAGGATGGACATTATGTACACTATCATTTGTATAAGAGGTCATGAAACTTAAGTATTTCATAAAAAGGTTATATAGAAACATATACGGTACAGAAAAACATACACTTTAAGAATAGTCCATCATGTCATTAAATCCCATACACTTTGTAACGACATAGATGTAGTATGAGCCCTCTAATTCTTCAGTTAATATCAACGAGTCAAATACATCAACGCATGATACAAAAAATATTTAATACTGATAGGAGACCACATATTATATGGTATGTTGGTAAAATCATGTGGATCATGGTCTATATATTTTCCTGCTCTTCAGAAAGGGTTTTATCTGTACCTTGTCATTGAGACCAGGTGGTTCATCAGCTCTCAGTCTAATAATCCACCTGGTCTCACATTCCAATGTTCTATTGACAAGGTCTCCACCTCTTACACCCTGTGTGAGTGTTTGTATGATATAGAAGTTGAAAATATGTTCAACACCTGCTTCTTTATGATGTCTAGATAACGCATTGACATCAGATCCTATTCTAATTTGATAGTTATGTTCCCTGATTCGTTCCTTAAGAGTACGGTTGGTCTTCCCAATATAGAAGGACAGACATGATTTGCAAGTAGCCAAATAAACAACATTTCTAGTTTCACAGTTAGTATTAGTGTGAAAGATGTACTTACGTGTTGTTTTTGGATGTATAAACTCAGTGTTTAAATTAATGAAACTACATTGATTACATTTACCACAGGGTAGAGTATTCGAGTTTATACCTATGTTGATATTCCTATTACTTGCATATTTGGGCTTACATAATAGCCTCTTCAAATTGGGATGATTTTTATATGTCACTCTCGGTTTAGGACCCACAATCTTGCTCACTTCCTTATCTGAGAGGAGGATATCCCAGTGCTTATGCATAACCTTTATTACTTCTAAACTCGCTTTACTAAAGGACATAGTGGCTCTAACTGTGTCAGTGGATATTTTCGTCACCTCTAGTTGTTCTTGTTGTTCCAAAAAATAAGGTCTGGCTCTATTAGATCTCAATGAGTCCACTTCTATGATGGTCTCATTGATCTTTTGTTCGTCATATCCCCTATCCATAAATCTTTTCTTGAGGTCATTAACTTCTGACCTATAATTGTCCTCACTGGGGTTCAACCTGGACGCCCTCATAAATTGTCCTTTCAAAACATTGTTAAAAACATGCAAGGGGTGCATACTTTGTCTATGAAGTAAATTATTTCTATAGCATCCCTTTCTATGAATGGACGTATTCAACAAACCATTTGTAAGTCTGTATATTTCTACATCCAGGAAGGAAATGTTAGTTCTAGAGAAATTTGAAGTAAATCTCAGAAAATTGGTAGAGGTATCCATATAATTGACAAAACTTTTTAGGGATTCTTCATCCCCTAACCAAACAAGGAAGAGGTCATCCACAAACCTGCGGTACATCCCTACATATTTCTTATATTGAGCATTATCACATATGTACTTATCCTCCCAAGTAGCCATAACTAGATTGGCGTAGCTATTTGCACACAGTGTGCCCATAGCTACGCCATCTGTCTGAAGGAACAAATCATTATCAAATACGAAAATATTGTTCGTTAAAATTGTCTCAAGATACAAGGCCACTAAGTCCATTTTATTGTTTGTGAACTGTGAGTGTGTACGTAAATAATCTAATATATAGTTGATGCCTACCTCATTTGGGATTACTGTGAATAGGCTCACAACATCCAAGGTCACTAACAGGAATGGTTGGTCATCCCTCAATTGTCTTGTATAAGTGTATAAATCCAGTAAAAAATGTTTACTATCCTTAAGTATTCTAGTGTTCTCATCTACTAGAGGTCTTAAAAGACTCTCTGTATATACTGATAGCGGTTCCGTGACCCAACCCTGGCCCGCTACTATCGGTCTCATGGGAGGGTCTATACGGGATTTATGAATTTTCGGCAGCCCCTGGACTACTGGTATTACCGGATCCTTAACCTTAAAGAATTCATACAATTCCTTAGTAATGTCTGAAGACATGAGGAGATCATCTAGCATATAATATACACTGAAAACTTTATCAACTTCTATTTGAAAATCTATCTTGGTATATGATGTATCATGATACAAAAGTCGTCTCATCTTCTCATTGTAATCCAAAATGTCTATCAAAACAATAGGACCACCTTTATCAGCTGGTCTAATCACCAATGACTCATCATTCCTTAGGTCATTTAGTGCTTTCCTTTGGTGATAATTTAGATTTTGTTTATGTTTTGTAGCCTTTCTATTTTGATAATATTCATGTATGTCATTCTCCACCACATTACCAAATACCTCAATTGCAGGGTGTAACTGTGGAATGTACGTACTGTTAGCTCTAAATCTTGTAGGTCCTGTCTCATAACTCTCCTGACCAAAATCCAGTTTTAATTGTACTTTCCTAATAAACAACTTCATATCAATGACAGTATCCACTACATCACTATTCTTAGTGGGAATAAAACTCAAGCCTTTATTTAGGACCTGTTCCTCATGTTTATTCAGTACTCTGCTAGATAAATTAATAACTAGTGATTTGGTCTCTCCCACATCTTCTTCAGTGTGGGACCATGCTGCTCCTCTGTGGAGCCTTTCCTCTTTTGTCTGCCCCTGCTGGCAGACCGTCTCCTTCCCAAAAAATGTTCTTGTGCTATTGGGAATGGAGTATTAACCTTATTTAATGTTGAGGAATTGTTACTATTGTCCTTGGGTCTAACCACTACTTCATTTGATGTTAACTTTACATTAGTAGATGTGTTTGTGCATAACAGTGAGTCCCCTGACGTATCTGGGGCTCTCAATCCATTACTATCTTCACACTGTATTCTTGTTGTTCCTGTGCCCATCGTGGAAGTATTCCCTTGTTCCATTAAAATTGCTTCATTCCCTACATTCAGATTTTGTCTGCCTGCCTGTGTAGGATCATTGCCCGTATTACATACTGGTATTTGTCCTGAAACACATGACTGAGTCTCTACATCATTCATCTCTCTAACGGCTTTAGACATGTTACTGTTAAATTCCTTACGTGTATAATTTCTCGTCATAGCACTCGCATAACTGCGTTGTTCAAAACGCGAAGCATTAGAACCTTGTACATCACTATTACTTTCTCTAGGCCACATAAAAACATGATTACTATTAAAATCTCGCAAGTCCCTAATTATTTTATGCTTTTTTTGATCAAATAAGCGTTTTTCCAATAACGTAATATCATCTAAAACTTTCTGAAGTTTTAGTACATAAACATTTTCATTATATTTTATCTTAAAGTCTCCAAACAGTTTATTCACCAAAAGTCTTAGCCTATTCTCCTCAGGTGTATGATAATCGACAAGAAGTCTCATGTAATTAAAGCTCAGCTCAAGGTTGAGCTGCTGCCAACGATATAGTAATTCCGGAAACTGATTACCGGACGTGGGCATCTTTAAAATGCAAAGCCCACGCGGTACAATCTTTTTGTTCAAGCAGGCTTCAAAATAATGCCTTTGTACCTGTAATTTCTTCAATTTGGTGAAAGCAGTTTCAAAGTCCTGCAAATCCTTCGTAACGTTCGAATTATACATAGCGTTGGTAGTGTCCATTGTCCCTTCAATATTAGGTTCAAAATCGAGTAGCTGGTTGTTCCCTCCGGTTACACAAACCTGAAAACGATCAGAAAACTTGCTTGCCCTCTCCAACGTGGGCGGAGTATACGGAAGTTCAATACTTTCACTATTCTGAATATCCACGTTCGCCATCCTCCTAGGGTGCTGTTCCGACCAAGTAAAATATACAAAAGTAAGTCCAATGCAGATGAGCACACCAACGGAGACGGGAACAAGCGTATAAAAAATAAAGTGAAAATGTGAGTCAAATACCATATACGCTGCTCCCTATGGCAATAAAACGCGATGCAACTTCCAACACTGGCAATAATAAAATAAATTGTAGCAAGCAATCCTTGATCTTCAATAAAACTTTTATTGGCACATAACAAAGTGAGCGCTTTCGCCAATAGGCTTCATCAGACTTATGTTACACAGCATCCCTTCAAACATTTAAAAAGCCCTCCAAGCGTCGTGATTGGTTACAGAAGCTACATTTAAAATAGAATGTTATCTTAAAGTGCTAGGTGCATATAAATACATACCCTCATGTTAAAAATTACAATACTCATGAAGGAAGAAACCAAGATAAATATATTATAAATGATAAAAGAATTCACCAAGAAGTTAGCGAAAACCACCAGGAGTCAGGAAACTATGCTGAAACAGCGTAGATTTATTGATAAAAACAACAAAGGTTAAGCGCTTTCCACAGTATAAAACTGTCTTCATCAGAACAAACCATACTAAAACTCATCCTCTTATATACAAACCTCCCACAAAAAAAACCCGCCCTTTACATCAATTAATCAATTATATCATTACATTCAAGCTCTGTAAAACACAAACTTGAACTACAACTAACCTTCAGTAAAACATAAAACCTTACATATTACAAAATTCATAAGTCAAAATAGTACTAAATAAATACTTGTATCTGATATTATTTACAGCATCTGCAAGAATGAATAACATTCATATGTAACACAATAAATATAATATAATAAAATATTATATAAATGTAATATTTTGTCCTGACTATCTGATATTCCTACACTAAAAATATTATACATAAATAATATGAAAATTGTGGACATGTGGTGTACTAAGATTGAATATAAATATATATCTATCTCCTTGATGCAAATACTATGTATGATATTTAAAATATTTAAATTTTAAACCTTGACAAGGGGTTTAGTAGGGATCACCTCATTGAGGCCCGGGGGAGTGGCTGCATCCAACTTAATCTGCCACCTAATCTCCCTTTCTCCCACTACTGCCTTAACATTACCCCCTCGTGGGTTGGGGGTAATCACATCCAAAATGGCAAATTTGAATACCTTACATTGTGGGTTGTTGATAAGGTGCCTCGACAAAGCGTTATTGACATCACACTTCCTCATGCAATATGTGTGATCATAAATTCTGTTCTTTAAACAACGGTCTGTCTTACCCACATAATAACTCATACAAGTTTGGCAAACGCCCAAATAAACTATATGTTTAGTCAGACAGTTACCATTAGAAAACCAGACCTTACTTCTCAAACAGTTCTTTAGTGTAATGTTAGGTACATCCAATATGTATCTGCAAAAATTGCATTGACCACATTTTTTTGTACCTGTTTTCTGTACTTTCGTGGTCTGTTGATATTTGGATTTGATTTCAATGATCCTTTTTAAATTGTTGCCAGTTTTGTAAACGAAGTGTGGCCTGTCAGTTACCTTGTCTCTTATTGACTGGTCACTAGTCAAAATGTTCCAATTAGAGGTGATGATATTTTTCACTTTAC